>NC_137695.1:77158863-77383863 GCF_964034855.1 Anser brachyrhynchus | reverse complement strand
CAAAAACAAAACACAGAAATATCTTTGTATGCACCTTTGAGGAACCCCTTATTTACAGTTTCTTCTATCCCTGTAGTTACTTAAAACCAGTTCCTATGGGAAGAGATTATAAGACATTTTCTTTTCCTTGCCCGCCTCCCCCCCCCCCCCCCATTTTTTTTTCTGCTATAATGTTACTTGGGGAGTAGAAAGCACAATAAGTAATAAAACATCCATGAAATTATTTGATTTCTTTGTTCATCAAATAATGCTATGGTCATTTATGACAGTCATGTAAGTTTATATGTTTACCTTTGCAAATTCTTAAGCATCTTGTCTTTTTTCTAGCTTCTCAATAAACAGGAAAAAAAAAATCTAACCAGCTGTTTATATTTACTAAGGCCAGAGGGTATCTCAGATGGGGCCCATAGAAGTGGATGCATCTGGCAATGTACATTCTTCCCATCATGAAAATAAAACACACCCATATGGGAAATGAGTACTTTAGGAAGGTATGTCTCACAGCAGGGAACATCTGTTTATACTTCTTTTTTTTTCAATACATATAAAAATAAAATAATATATTCTAGAGAACATGCTCTGTTGCTCAGATAAATGTATCTGACTGGAGTTGAAAATTCTTTATGTGAAGCACTGATTAGAAGCACTAAAAATGCCTTGTTTATTAAAAGAACTGTAAATAAATAGTGATAATTGTATCAGCAGATATACCTAGTTTTATACTCAATATATTGGTATAGGAAGGAGCCAAGAATTTATAGCTAATCTAATTATAACAATCTAAGACAAACCTGACAAAGTTTTTATTAATCCAATTGCTATAGTGCTATCCTATCACTCCAGTGATATTCATCCAGTCCAGACTGATAATGAAAAGCCTCTGTATAACAATAGCCTTAATTGTTATCCAGAAAGTCCTATCCCCACCTACCTGTTCTCTGGGGTTATCTTCACCCTTCTATTACCCTTCAAGGTCCTATGGATGGTGGCTCCAGCCTTCCACAGTGAACCAACACTATGCCAAGCTCTTCACCTGCGGGCATTCTCTGTCAGTGGTGGGGAATGTTTCCTCTTCAGTCCTGAGCCCACTGAGGTTTATTTTCATACCCTTCCTAAACATGGCCCACACCAACGATGGTACCACACAGCGCCATCTCAGCCCTTGGAGGCAGGAGTCACTCATCCCCAGGCAACAGGGTTGGCCAGCACCACCCAGACTAGGCCAATCACCCACCCCAGACCCTGCACCCTGCAGTGCCCTGTGGCTTCTCTAGGAGTGGTAGAAATAGTATTGACTGGGCTGCAGTAAGACTGAACAGCAAACAAAATTGAAAATCCTTCTGTTTTGAAACATAAAAAAAATTCAAAATCAGATATTTATTAATATCTGTAGATAGACCCTCATGCAAAATACCTTTTTTATATACTTAAATTACACATTCATGAGAGCAATTCCATATACAATTTAACGATACCACTTTTCTATTAATCTGTAGAATATCATGAGTGCTACAGAAATTTTTCTCTGTATTTAGATCTACAAAATCCTAAAGGCAAGTTTATCAATTGTTTTGGTTTTATCCAAAATCCTTTAAAATTCCACAACTTTTGCAAAAGGAAAGTTTTCTGAATCTAAGCATTCTGGAGTTAGTGGATTATTGCTTTGCATTATATCAAACCTGTGCAGTCTGTATTTTATTCCTATGTGTGCAAGATCTGAATTCAATTTTACAACAGCTGGGAAAAATTGTTACTTCATCAGGACAGTATATTTTTATGTTCCCTGAGATAGATAGAATAACTTCAATTAGAACACCTAAATCGGATTTATTGAGACCTGACTTTCTGAGGTTTAGAACTGTAGTGATATTTCACCTCACTAAACTTTGAATTATTTGGGACATCAAGAAATTCATTTTCTGAAATGTAACTGAAACTCAGAACCTGCCAACATGAGAAAAGTCTGCTACTTCAACTATTATTTGTACAAGGAAGTTAGTGTGTACTAGGCTACACTGACTTTTACCAGCCAGAGGAAGGAACTATAGGTTTGTGGATATTTTTAATGATGGTTGTTCTCGGCTATTTATATTGAAACAGAAATATATAGTGTACATATATACTTAGCAAAATGTAGCACCCCTATATGTATATGAAATCCCCAACAGATTTTTCTTCCATGAACTCTCCTAGTCTCCCATACAGTCAGGTACTTTTTAGCATCTAGAATGGGAGTCCCTTACCCCAATTACCTTCTACATGCTAAAACATCTCCTGGCATACACATTATTAACAGGGACCATAAAGAAGTCTTAAGACCGCATGCAATTTGGACAGGACAATAAAATTGTGCTAACTGATCTTTAAAATCCAGTTTGTGGCAAGACAGAAAAAAATGAAGGTGTTTGTATGAAGTCATTAGGCTAAAACATTGTACATTTCGTTTCCAGATTTGGCTGTAGACTTCTAGTTATTATTGGAGTAAATGTTTATTTTCTGATTCCACCAGTTTTCCCTCCATAAAAATGCTATGCATTTTGTTTGCTTTATCTGGAAACATTTTAGGCAGGTATTTGCTTTTAACTGTCTTCTGCAGTGCCTAGAGGTATGGAATTGTAAATTTTACCAAGTTTCTGTGGAATCATGCAAAATTAACAGCTTAGAAATATATCTGTTTTAAAGAAGCAGATGAGAGACCAAAATTTAGAATCAATGTAGCATTAGCATTCTTTAGCTGTTGTAAGACTTTCCACTTTTCAGAACAGTAATTTAACTTTCTTTAAACAGAATCATAGATAATGATGAAATCCAGTAGGGAACACCCATTTATTAACTCATCAGGAAGGAAATTTTACTTCTATAAAACACAGAATTTTATCATGATAAATTGCAGTACTTTGACTAACTCATTTTTACACTTTTATGACTGGTTTATGCATAGTAAATCCTGTTGAAAAACAAAACAAAAGTACTGCCTCTAAATTCTATATACTTTGAAGAAAAACACATCTCCACAGATATTTTTTTTTAATATGAAACATCTCAAAATTATATTTCCTGTAAAATTCAAAAGAAAAAACACAGTGAAACAGTTGTGGTTTAACCCAGCAGGCAGCTAAGCACCATGCAGCCATTCACTCACTCCCCATCAGTGGGATGGGGCGAGAATTGGAAAAAATGTAAACCTTGAGATAAAGACAATTTAATAGGACAGAGAAATGAAGGGGAAATAATAATAATGATATAAGAATATCCATTTTTTTAAACCCTTTTTTTCTTCTCTTCTGATATTATCTCCTATTCCACTGTGTGTGTGTGTGTGTGTGTGTGTGTGTGAACAACTGTCTGTGTGATGCTTAGCTGCTTGCCGGGTTAAACTACAACAACCACCTATCTGTCTTGAGCTGAATCATCACTCTTTGTGAGATCAAAACAGAGGTGGAAGAAAGTAGTACATAAAGGAGTATCCTTTATGCTCTCCATTCTGACACTGCCTTTGCAGACCTCCATTCTACAAGCCCAAAGAGCTCCAGTTCCCCAGTCCTTCACTCAGGAAGACATGAATAAATATCAGCATGTTTAATGCATTCCATACCTAAAATTAAAGAAAAAAAATATTTCATTTTTTAAGATTAGAAAGTGTATACAGTAAAAGCAGACATTATAAACACAGATATTATGGCTCTTCTTCATGAGGTAGTCACAGTATTACTGTAGAGTAGCTGGGTATTTCCATTTTAAAGAACCTCAAATTATCAACTTGATCAGCAAATGCTATGATCTCAAGAGTGTTCTTTGCCTGTGGGCCTGAGCCATCTATCACAGGTGGATGAGTCTGCACAGTTTGTGTTTCTGGAGAATGGTAGAGCTGTTAATGAGTTTGGAAGTGAAGACTAGAATAACTGTCTTGAAGCTTGTGACATTACAAACACAATACAGCTCTCTCAGTTTAACTAATAGGCCATACATATTGTTCATGTACAAAAGCACGACACACATCAAATGTGTTCTAAAATCCCCAATGATTACAATAATATGCTAAGTATTTGTCAGCAAACTCAGACAAATTGCTGCTATGCATCACGTTTATTTGTTAAACCACAGTAGAAAGACAAGAGACTAACTTCCGGTGAACCCTCAGAGGTTGTTCAAAAGACTCTGGGCCACAATAAGCTATCAGTTATAGCTTCCTAAATATGGATACAGACTTTTTAAAAATCAATTGATTTTCTTTAGAATAAAATCTAAATAAGCCAGATTAGAATCAGGCTTTTCAAATATAAAGAGAAAATCTGAGATACAGAAAAGGGAAATATCCCCCTGAGGATAAACAACTGACTATCTATAATGAAAATCAGAAAGCTTTGTTGTTGAGTTGTGGAGAAAAGGATTCATTGTCTATAGAAATACCATTCCTGTTCATTACACTTTCAACAATGTAATCACATTTATAAAATTTTGCTTACATGCTCACTAGTATAGTCCAACCCTCTGCAATTAATACACTAATTGTTTGATACAGTTAGCTATAAAGTACTCTAATTATACAGATTGTTTGATGAGAAAAGGAAATGATTTCATTCTGCAGCAAATGTGAAAAAAGATGCTTAAAACTGATGGCTTTGCTCAGTACAGAACATAATAGGCAAAAAACTGTTCACATTTTGAAAAGCAGGAAAGTACAAGAGTAATAAAAGCAGATGTTCACACAATTGTATGAAAGTGCCACAAAGTTCACACTGCAGTAGCTGCAGTAACTAGTCTGTGTTAGCTGTGCTGCAACCTGCCTGACGCTACTGCTATAATCGATTATAACAAGAGGTGTGTTCAATTTTCACGGGAAAACTGAGAAAGGTTCTCAGGTTTTCTTATGTCAGTATCTCAGCAAAATATCCCTGGGAGCCTGTGGGACAGAGAACATACACATATTATGTCTTGTACAGTGCTAGATATACTGCTATGATTTACCAAGTTGCAGTCATTCAGGCTAGATAACATGTTTGTGGAAATATGACATAAAATTGAGATGAATTTTTAACAATTTGTCCAAATTTTTGAAATTTATTACTTCGGTATCAAAATAGACAAAACTCAGGAGTTTTGGTGGGAAGACTGGTTGGAATTTTCCTCCCTCCCTCCCTCCCTCCCTCCCTCCCTCCCTCCCTTCCTTCCTTCCTTCCTTCCTTCCTTCCTTCCTTCCTTCCTTCCTTCCTTCCTTCCTTCCTTCCTTCCTTCCTTCCTTCCTTCCTTCCTTCCTATTTGTTCATTCCTATCTATATTTAAAAGTCTCAAGTAGTACTCAAAGAATTATTCTTATTTACATAATAGAAAAAAAATCATACTCTCTTCAGGATTGTTTCATGTAATATCACTTTCTCTATATTCTGTATTTTTAAAGCAAGTTCTGTGGACCTCCATTGACTTTTTAGAGGCTTCTATTTACCACCTTTTCTCTTTTTCTCCTGGAGAAGTTGGTCAGATCATAAGGGTCACAACAAAGGACAGCATGGCCCTTAAAGAAGTTCTGCAACTGATGGGAGAAAATAAAGATGAAAGGGATATTCTTTAGTAAGGTTAGCTTAGGGTTTCTGTGAATCTGCAGAGGGCTCCTATTGGAACTGAAGGATTACCGTTAATACTATCCTCTCTGCTGCTGAAGGCTGCTGCTAGTTGAGCAAACAGTCTGTTAAATTTTTGTTTCTTGCTTTCAGTCCCTGTATTGAAAGCTAGCACAATAGAAGTGCAAACTCAGGACAAAAGCTAAGGCATTAAAGTAAAATAAAACATTTTGTATAGGTAAGTCATACACAGTCTACTAAAAGTATGAGCTGTTTATTATCCATATGGTTTATACAATTTCCTGCTCTGAATTGTGTAGGACACTGGGTTTACTGCAGTGTAATTCATATATTTTAAATGGATTTACTTCTGATTTATCAAATTGTAAATGGCAGGTGCTCTACTTTAATTGTAATATTTTAATGAACATACTGTATGAAGTAACATACAGTTCATCTTTTGAACTTAATTCACTACAAATCAAAGAGAATAAATAAATGACAAATATTATGTGTGTGATCTTGATTGTCTTTGCAGACAGACAGATAGATAATAATAATTCTGTAAGGAATGGTACTGAAGAGTTTTCTGTTTTTGGCAACCTTCTATATTAGAAAAGAAATCTGACTCAATATGTTAAATTTAAAATACCTGATAAAAGATTGGATAGTGAACATTTAACCCAAATGGGGCTGAGTGCCCTGTGGATCAGGTTGGAAAGCCCATTTTCGATAGGAGGAAAACTAATGCATTCCCAGCTTCTTAAAACAAACAAACAAACAAAAACAAGCAAACAACAACAAAAAATGCAGATCATATTTAATATAGCATTTGTAGGTTAATTAGTCATATGCTTTATCTCAATTCTTTTAATCATAGAATCATTAAGGTTGGAAAAGACCTTCAAGATCATCTGGTCCAACCATCTCCCTACCACCAATATCACACACTAAACCATGCCCCTAAGCACCACGTCCAACCTTTCTTTAAACCTTTAAAGGTTGTCCTCAGAAAGATGCAATCTAGAGCTTTGGAAGCAAAGCTGATGGAAGGCAACACTTTCCCACTACTATAATGGAGATACTCTTAAATCCTTTTAGAATTACTTCTCTACTCTTCTCCTCTCTTATTCAGAACTTAATATCCACTGGAAAGTTACGTCAGAAGTTTGAAAATCAGATTAGATACAAAAAATTTATGTTATTCGCTGCCATTTATTCTGGCCTGAAATTATCTGATTTTTATGCTTACATATTTAGAGTCAATTAATGTACTTGGAGCCATGAAATACTAACAATTTTCTGAAAAACTAAAAAGTTATTTTAGCTAATTAAGTAAGAATATCTTTCCCTTCTTTATGAAACTTTCAGGAAAATCATCAGCCATTCACAATCAAAACAAAAGCAAACAACCAAACCAGACAAACAAAACTCAGAGTGCACAAAATCTTATTACAGATTTCTCACTTCAGTCCCTGAATGGCAATAAGAAAAAGATGCATCAACAATTTTAATACCATAATCTGATCTAAGATAGTCTGCAAATTGTCCGTCTGAGAAAACAAAACCATCCGGCATTGGCATCTTAACACTTGATTGGTATGGAAAGCTTTCCGTTAGTACCATTAGCAAATGCATGTTGCAGTAGAAATATTTTGTCATTTATCTTCTTGTATGGAGATTGCAGTAAATCAGAATTGCACACATTAACTTGAAGTTTTAAAATTATTTGGGCCAAGAGGTTCTCTGAAATATTCACAAACATTTTTACACCGTAGAGACAGTAAGACTTATAATCACAAAGTTATGCTTTATTTTATTAAACTAATCAACCAAATATATAAAGCTTCAAAGTAAAACATTTCTTTCTTCTGAAAAAAAAAAAAAACACCTTTTCAAACATGGATTATCATGAACCGCTTCATACTGTCAGAAAAGATTTTTTTTTTATTCAATTTCTTGTTTTAAATCCTTTAAAACTTAAAAAAAAAGCTAATATTTTTAAATTTCAGAGGACCAGAGTGTTCTCTTGCATGCAAGATATTTTTTGATAAAATTTAAAATTATCATCATCTGAAACGTCTGCCAGAGATAGATGCTTTGGACACTGCTAATTGCTAAATCATGTGCAGCTGTACACATTCTTGATAGCCCTTATAGCTCACAAATCTGCTTCAACAGCCACAAATCTCAACCATTCCCTCTATTATAATCAGTCTTATCATGTTTTTATACACAAAACCAATGCTTGCAGGTTCAGATGCAAAAATGAAAAAAAAAGCTTCTCTTTAGTAGACTACATTTATTTTAAGATAAAATGATTTTCTTTTTCTTTCTTTTTTTTTTTGTCTTGAAATTATAATAATAAGAAAAACACTAGAAAAAAATAGATCAATCAATCTTTTTCTTCTGTGAAAAATAACAACCTCTTTGCAACCATTTCTAGAAAATGACAAGGAAGAAACTGCTTTGAAATGTCAAAGGACTTGAGATTTTTATAGATTGAGAGCTAGATATTGTTTTGTGCTTCTTTGTACCCCGGTAGCAAAGGAGTAAATCAAATGACCATGAAATAATAGATTTAACCAATAGGAGATGTAGAAACAAAGACCTGTGACCAGGGGGGAAGGAAACTAATGGTGTGGTCTTCACAGAAATAATTTGTTGGTCTACTGGGATTTCTGCAGCTATAAAAGATGTGAGGAAGGTTAGGATCACTTACGAGGTGGTCACCTGCATGGGTCTGGGCATCTGCACTTTCAGAGTTGTTTAGAAAGTTTGAGAAATTTGAGAACTCATATCACTCATGCAGTCTTTTAGCTGTTCATCTTGTTTATCACACACAATCTGTAGGCTGATACCAAATTTTGAATTCCTGCCTTATTTTGTGAATTGAATGTGAAGTACTCAGAGATGAGTAAGGACTCTAGAGAAAATGAAGGTGGATCACCTGCTCCTTTATGGAAGACACTGGAAAATGGGAAATACGTGAAGCAGAGGAATGAAAACAAATAAACAAACAAACCAACCAAACAAACAAACAAACAAAGACCACCAGTCAACATCAGGATTGAGTGCTGTCATGAAAATCTGAATTTAACCTTTGTTTGTTTTACATTATCATGCCAAATCATTTAAATAGTCTTTCACACATGATTTGATAATGATGTTTGTACTTTCTGGATGCTCACTTCCACATAACCAGATTCAGACTTTCGTGTTCTACAGATCATGTGAACACATGTGAACAAAGTAAAAAGATTTTTTTTTTTTGATAGAAATGTCATTGTTTACATGTGTTTTATTTTATCATGGTTTTTAATTTGGTTTCACTTTGAATTGGACAGAAGTAATTTTTCAGTGAACTAGAAACTCCTTGGATACTGCAAATGCTGTGTGAAATTGAAGATCATGTCAATTCTGTTGCTAATAACAGAGGTTAAGGTGACACAGCATCCACCAGGCCATGTGTTATGCACAACAGGTGTGCTATGCATATTAGCAGACAGGTAGGTATAGACAACTTTGTTTCAATGACACAAAATATTTTCCTTTTCCCATTGAGGGAAAGGCAATTTTCAGAAATCAGTTATGAAATCCATTGTTTTGTATTCCTTTGGGACCCCACCAGCAAAAGAGTGAAAGTCGATTTTGAGAAATCAAACATCATTTTTTGGATATACATTTTAACTTTCAGATTTGACATTGTTGACCTGAAGCCTTAACATAAAAATCATGTTTAGAACATGTTCTGCTATTATCCAAGTATAGATGGTACTAAATACTGATCTTTTGCATTTAAATATAGCTTACAATGGTTTTGTCCTAAGGTACACAGTACAAAGCCATGCAGTAGTTTCTTGGCTAATTCTAAATAAGATAGACTGGTGCTAGAAGCAGAACAGCTACATTACAGCAATTTTCTACTTGTTCTAATTTACCACACTTCAGCATTTCACAATTGGGTCAATGAACAATAGTACAGGAAGAAGAATTCTTTAAAATACCAGTGATTAGGTTGCAGTTTACTTCCATTAAGGAAGAAGTTGAATGTGGAGTCAGGTGTTTTTGGAACTGTTTTTGTTTGTTATTTTCAATTCAATCCAATGTATTTGCAAAGAATTTAAAGTTCTTTTTCCTTGAACATGTCACAAAGGAAACAATATGAAGCAGCTTCTTTGCTCAGAGTTTCAGGAACCTTTTCAGTCAACACATATCCCCAAAACGTTTGCTCTCATACAACTGCACTCAGAAAAGAAAAATTAAAGAAGTCATTCATTTTAAAGGAATGATAGGGTCAAGTCTCTGGCTAGATTATTGAAGAGAACAAACACTCTTCAGGCGCATCAAAAGACACCATGAATCACAAAAGCAGTATGTTCCCTAAGATTTTTTTTTTTTTGAAATATTGATTGCTTCCTACTATCCTATTCTGAAAAGGATGGCAGTTACCTTGTCTGAACGCAAACTACAAAAAAAAATACCATGAAAAAGGGGAAACATCACAGCTGAATTGCCTGACACAACTCAGACCTTTGCCTTTCTCAATGAGAGAATTAGATCTGTGAAAAACCCTTGCAGAGACAGAATGTAAAGAATTACCTTTGCTTTTGTGTCATAAATAATACTGTTCTCTGTTGTGGCAGTGCAATTACAATATTGGATCATTACCTCATTTTGTCAACATTTTAACAAAACAAGTAGTTTGCATTGTTCCCACTTTATTCTAAAATTGAAGCACATTTAGCAGAATAATAAAGTTCCAAGTGAAAAGGAAGAATTACTCAATTTCAATGATAAAAACACAACAGATTTTATACAAAATCTCTCTCTTTTTTTTTTTTTCTTCTTTCTACAATATTATGATTTCTTCACTTAGCTTTCTGGTTAATATATGAATAAACTGCAGTAATGGTAAGAACAGTGCTCTCTAGCTCCTTGGATCATTGATATGTTATGAGAAAGCTGAATATATTTAAAAAAAAAAAAAGGCATATTGACAGGATTTATTCTTGTCACTAGCTTGGTATATATTCTTGGCTAAATCCTTGACTTAGAATGAAAATCTAAAAAGATCCTACATTATTTTCAAAAGTTGTTAAATTCTGATTTTTGGAGCCGCTCTTCTGTTTCTCAGTTAAACTAACTGCAATATGAAAAATAAAATCAGATGCTAGCTATCTTTGGCTAAAAACAAAAGCAAATAATGTAAGTAAAACAAGTAATCAAAACACTGCAAATGCTGCATAACATTTCACATTTTGAGTGTTACTTTTCCTGTGACTTGAATCATACAGGGCCAAATTCTCTTAACACCCTACATTCAACTTTTCCAGTAGGCATGCCTGTCAGGAAAATTCTGTTTCTGTGATCTTATTTATTTATTTGTTTATTGGTATCAACATTGATATATTTCAAACCAGCCTACAGTGTCCATAGATTGGTAGCTCCTACATTATCCTGTATTGGATAAAACAAAAGCTACACAGTGGAAGGAAACGGTAGAGAGAAGTTTTAGGCAATTTTTCTTTTCTTTTCCACTGTTGAAGAACTTCAAAGGGGACCACAAAGTAGGATCAAGAAACTGTTCCAAGCAGCCACCATCTATGAAACTGGCATTTCAGTACTTGCTAATCAGATAAAGTATTCTCAAAGAAAAGTGTGCTTCCAAGAATGACTACGCAAAATGCATGGCATTAAGTGTAAAGTGCAATTAGTTGCATGCAACAATGCATGTTGAAACAGTTCTGGGATCTCGCTGAAGAAAATCAGGGAGTGTTTCTGGCAATAAAGCTGGTTATAGAGTTGAATAACAAATGTGTAATTCATTTGGCAATACATTTTCAGGTTCTTAAGTGCTTGATTCTATGCTGAATCATTGCTACACAAACAGGTAGGAAAATTTAAAAACATGGGGGAAAAAACAAAGAACAATCAAGAAACATTAAATCTGCATTTGGGCTTATGCTGCTCCTACTCAAGAATTTAAAACAGTGTCAATGTAATTGTGCAAAAAGAAGTGTCCTTTGTTCCCCCAATAGTCTCATTTCCTAATCTTGTACTTGTCACTATCAGCATTCCACCATCTTCCTTAATTTCTGCTTCGTTATAAGCTTGCATGTTTTCCTGCCAGCTGAATAAGTACCTTATTTTGCACAAACTATTCTGTATACTCTGATGAATACTGATTGTGTAATTTACATGAGACCTCACCTGATTTTTCTGAGAAAAAAGTACTTTAAAGCAATCATGTAAATGTTTTTACTTGTTACTTAACTATGGTGGGATAATGTAGCATTAAAAGAACAAAATACATCATGCTTATCTGTATAGCTAAAAAAAAAATAAAAATAAAATAGCTTAGCACTGATTTATTTAATATAAGCCATGATACATATATACTCACACACAAATACGACTTTCAGTGCTAGTAACAATTTTTACTGCAGAGGTCAGAGCATTCATTCAGTAGTCTATAACAGTCTACTGCAGACTGGTTGAAAAACATATCCAAACATTGGCATCCTACTAATAAAATACTCTTTATGCTGATATTGTGGGTGTTTGTCAAAGAATCTGAACAAAATCTTGTTGTCTTACTACTAAATCCTCTTTGTGGTATTGCATTCTTATATTCACCTGAGAACTATGTCCTGACTTTTGCCTCCTTACTGAGAGGTAGACTGAGAAGGGGAGCATAATAAATTACAGTGGTTGGTTTAGGAACAGCACCTTTGAAGGCCATGCATTTAAACAGAACATATTTGACCAAAAAAATGATGTCTGCTAAGACAAGCTATTTCTTTCAAATTAACTAGATGAAGACAAGCTCCAGTGAGGTAGTAAAATCATTTAGAAGTCACCTGACTGAAACAGGAGATACAAAAGAAAGGGTACCTCTCTGATCATTGTCTGAGTATACACGTTGTTCTCTCTTTTAGCAGGAAAGAAAGTATATATTGAGGAACATAACTGTGTACTTTCCACTTTTTTTTTTTTCCAGAATATGGAGCTAATCAAGGAAGAAGTGAAACAGTTGGCTAGGCAAAGAATGAATGAAAGATTTCTGTATTACTTGAATAAGTAGCCACAGGGGAATTCTGGATTCCCTGAGAAATTCTTACCTGAACTAAGGAGTATAGATGAACATGTTGCAGGGAAAAGCTGATCTCTTTCTTGTGATGATAATAATGATAATTACAAAGATTTTAAAAAGCATTTATAATTGTTGCATGCAAGTCCAATTTCAGACTTCCACAAAGTGAACTGCATGCCAAAGCTCAAGATAGCTGTTGAGAGCACCTTTGACCTCGAGGACTACAGAAAATATGATTGGCCTACTTGGTCCACAAGATTAGTGCAAGAGTAGTGATAAAACGCTTCTTTATTTGTGTTTCATCACTCAAAGATGTTGTGCATGTACGTATGTAAACATGTTTCAGTTCTCTGTTTTATATAAGCTCAGGTAACTAGTGAATTTGAATTTTCTTGGTTACATCCAGCTGTCCTCAAAACAAGAAGCTATTTTCACACTTAAAAACTGGGATGTTGTACAGCAGACCTGGTTTAACAGGACAAGTAATTTGACTAGTCCTGTTCATTCACTTTCTCTTTGCCCCATTTGTACCCAGTTAAGTGCGAGGAGGTTGCAACTTTGTCAGGGAAGTCCTGTCTTGCTAAGGTTTACACCAGCAAATAGTCCACAGACAAATAATTTACTGCATTTTCAAATATCACTGCAGAAAACAGATCACAGGGTTTGGGGCATTATCTTTATATTTCTGCCTGATAAGTATTCTTGCTCCATTGACTTTCAAAAAGATTTTTCCAGCAAAAATGTGTAGCTGAGTGAATATCTTAAGCAGAAAGTACACAGGGAGGAAGAATATGAATTAGTGTGAGAAACAAATTATATTTTCAAAGGTCTCAAAATAAACTGCAAATATGTTATCATCTCTGCAAGCTTCCTTGTGACAACTATTTTTACTCCTTTTAAAGAGAATGAAACAAAAGGACAAGGAAACTAAATGACTTGAAATTATCAGTGGCAAATCTGGAAGCAGAATATATTCAGTATGCTCTTGTCAATGAATGAGACACTTGAACAAGTTTTCAAACTGAAGTTTAGCTAAAGGGCTTCTGAAATCCATTGTGTTTCCTAAACAGGAAAAATAGATTATTTGAGTGCCATGGATTTTAAGTGATGCATCTACTTGTGTGCTGAGTACACAGTGGTTTCCATGGTTCGTATTTTTTTAACTTTCCTCTTTAACAGGCTTTGTAGGGCAGATATCAAAACAGGGATTCGATATAGCTTAGTTGCTTCCATAGTGCTGGTTTGTGTCTAACGCAAATTCTGACTAGTCACACAACATAAGAAATTTTAATGGTACATTGACCAAAAGTCAATTTTTTCACATTTCAGTTTTGATGAATACATGTAACGACAATCAAGTGCACTTCTCCTACTACCTATACAGGAGTAGCCCAAGTTGTTGCTTCCTACTTGATAACAAAATCATACTGATGGTAGAGGACCTAATCTGACAAGATTCTGATGATTGGAAAAAAAATTATTAATAATAAAAAAAAAGTTAATCCCTTAAGTACCTTTGAGTGTCCAGGTCTAAATGACCTCAATTTCCTCTGACTTCAGTATGAATTGAAGCTTCACAGTCCCTTATAGAGTATTTAGCACTTGAATTATTATACAACCTCAGAAATTCTGGTCATTATGTTGATCTCTCTGGGTCAGAGGTTACATTTTGTCATAAACCCAGCTGACTCAGCCTTTGCCTTGAATCACATTAATTGCTTTTGGTGGGTCAAAGTCCATGACATTGCAGCTCATTCTACAATGCCTTTTGGCCATCCACATAAATCTCTGTCAGATAAATAACTAATTTCTTCAGTACATCATATTCTTTTATTCCTTCTATTCTACTTGTAATTGTCTCACTCATTTTTATCTGACAGTCCAGAAAATCATTTACTTCTAAATTCATGAAGTTTCCTGAGTCTGTATTTATTTTTTGAAAAGAAATCCTCATGAAAATTTTACTGCCTACCAAATTCAAATGTAGCTAAGCTCTGAACACTAGAACATTTCAGAAATAGAATTGTCTTCTCCTTAGAACAGGTGCTATTTTCTGCATAACTGGATGAGAGTGCACAGAGCTGGAGAGCATATACTGCCTAAAGCGAGGGACTTCACTTTTTGCAGCATATCTGAAACAGGCTGCAGCCTGCAGGTTGGGTGGTGCTCAGCTGGCTCACAGCTTGGTCCTTGCATCCTCTTTTTGTACGAAGGCAGTAATCAGCTACTTCTGTTGGCCAAGAGTACGGATCCTCACTGTTGGCGATAACAGAGGGCACCACTTTCATTCCATTGCTCGTTTTGCAGAACTATGTGCATTAGGATGGACTATTCATCCTATGGGAAGTCTGCAGGAAGCTACAACACCTGTGCTCTGCTTGCCATGCTCTTTATAATTTGACCAAAATATCCAGATATTGTGTGCAAGCTAACAAAAAGAATATACATACATACTGTTCTTGTCTGAGTTGGCTGAGCAAAATAAGGGTTTTGAGATAAAAGATTGCATGGCTTCTGATTTCATTAATGGGGTTTCTTTCTTTTCTTTTTCTTTCTTTTTTCTTTATTTCCTCTGTGTGTGTGTGTGTGCACTTTTTTTATACCATAACTGTGGAAGCTCAGTAATAGTTGAGACAACTAAGTTTGTGATCCTAATTGCCTTTGACAATCAGAAGGACAATGCTAATTCTTTCTTTTGAGCTAATGGACAGATGCCACAGAAAGTTATGTTGGCAGTGTATCATTTACCAAATAACACATTTTATTTTATTTTTTCCTGAAGGGAAAACAGTCCAGAGACTCAATAATATTTTTGCTTGAAATGCAAATCAAATCCTAGATTTATTGAGGGAACAGCATGAAGCACATTGTATTTAAAATAACTGATTGACTTCTAGCACTACAAATTAATCAAATTAATTAATATTTATGAATGAAATTAAGCATTATTTACAATAAACATTAATTAAGGTTAGTATTCTTGTGCTAGACTTCATGATAAAGTGTATTTTTGAAGTGTTTTTCAAGATACATTTTCTACTTTTCTAAAAACAAAGTTCAGATAGTGTAATTCTATGAACATAATCATTTCACACATTCTGCTGCCTAATGGCTCAATTTTATTTCAAATAACACAAATATTAAAATGAAAGAGGAATAAAATTTTCAATGACCACTTGACTCATCAGTAGACAATTCTGAGACCAGGTTAAAGTATCTGAAAAAGTACTGCAGAGCAGCAAGGAATACACTTGAGTATCATTAACATAATGGGATATATTACCTGTTCTGTTGCCTGTGTATCATTATTAACATTGAGCTTATCAGGTGATGTTAGCCCATTTCAGGATCCGGAAGATGGATATAGCTTGAAGTTCACTTGTCCTTTGGCAAGTCTTTTGCCAAAACCATGTATCTGTAACTGTGGATGAAACTGAGCAAGAGAGCTTTCCATTTCATTCACAGACAAGATGACATTTCAAGGCAGGAGGTATTATAGCCTTTCTCTTTTCCTCCATTCAAGAAGGAAGTTCAAGGCAGATAGTGGTTGAGGCAGAAGAAGTCAATTTTCTGCCTTTTAAAAGACAGGCAGGTTTTGTTCAGGAAGAAAAGAAAAAACTAACAATGTTAGGGCTACTCAAGCTACCAGTAAGGTATCCTTGAAATCAAACATGCTCAAGTAGCTCTTGAAGATAAACCTCTTCATATTCTGTCTTTATTTTTCCTCTGACACAACCAGCATCAGAACAATACAAAAATCTCCTTCCTGCTTTGAAAGAAATGGGTCTTACCAGTCTTCAGCTGTACTCATTAACATTTCAGATCTCAGTGATAGTCCCACTTATTTTACCTGATGTTGATTTTTCCTTTATTTTATACCAATTGTACTGTGACAGGTGAATGGACAGACTTTGGAGGACAGCATTAAAAATATAAAGAGTATTTCTAGCCTAATGTGACTGGAGGCTGGCTTCATGGTGTCCAGACCTTGATTAGAATTTCTTCTTCCTCTTTTATTCCATTTTTTTTACATAGAAGAACTACTCTGAATAACTCGTATTGGTGTAATGTAGGTAATTAAAACTTGTAGAACTGACATTTCCTTACCATATTTTCTTGGTCTTTTTTTTTGTTGTTGTTCTTATTTAATGGTCATTTTTGAATAATTGCTTTTATTCTCCCATGTTCACAAAGTTGTTACCTTGTGCTAGTGTTTAACAAAAGTACTATAGACAGAAGTGTGTAGAGATGAATGTTGTTGCTTCTTCTTTATCAAGTGCCCAAGTGCTTCTTGTGTGGTTGCAGCCCAGAAAGCTAACCATATGCTGGGCTTCATCAAAAATGTGTGTCCTCCCAGGTCAAGGGAGATGCTCCTCCCCTTCTGCTCTGCTCTCACCTGAAGCACTGCATTCAGCTCTGGGACCCCAAGCACAAGAAGAGCATGGAAGTATTAGAACAAGTCCAGAAGAGTGCTACAAGGATGATCAGAGGGCTGGAGCACCTCTCCTATGTGGATAGGCTGAGGGAGTTGGGGTTGTTCAGCCTGGAAAAGAACAGGCTCCAGAGAGACCTTATGCCAGCCAATGCAAAAAGTACATTAGGAAGAGTCTGCAAATAACAGTATTCATACTGTAAAGAATATATAAGCCTATTATAAAGACTACCTAAAGCCAAGAAGGCAAGGAGAGACTGAAATATAAGCATACAGTAGTTCATCCTCTATTATGTATACACGTGTCTACACGTGTATACAATTAGTATACACTGTATACTAATTGTTACATATTGGTGGAGTTAGCAGGAGAGCTGGAAGCTGTTTTGTGTTTCTGTTGGTCTCTCTTTAGTCTTCCAGTAGCCTTGATGTCCAGCACTCCTTATAGTGCATGAGCTCAGTCATTCACTCCCTACCCCCCATACTTTTCTGTCCAGCTCAGTCCCACACACCAAGCACAGGAATCTGAACAAGCTGCCACAGGGTGTATGACATAAAATGTAGGGGTTCTAGCTGCTGCTAGAGCTGTATTCTCCACAATGTTGTGGGTCCCAACACAGGAATATACTACCTTTATTTACCAGCTGGGAGAATGTATGTATGTTCAGGGCTAAGAGTTTCTATTTCATGTAATAGGATTGCAGCCACCTTCTCTCTTCACAGTCCATTCCCTTCCATTCACACAGGGACAGAGACCTTTCTTTGATGTTGGTAGTTTAGCCTGAAGATAATGAATTGATATGGAGTCTGCAACATGAAAGTAATTTTTCCAGGACTGCAGACTCAAAGTAAAAATGAGCCTCAAGTAAGACCTATGTACTTTACAACTCTTGTCTGGATAAGTGGGACTTAACTGGCATATATATAATGTCTGATTTTTTGGTGTAGGGATAAATTCTATTCCAACAGCAACTTTGTAAAGCAGGTTAGAAAGAAGTATTAGATTATACTCTGTTCCCCAATGTATGAATTTATTGCCTTGCCTATATTTCAAGAATTACCTTGTGTTCCAAGTAAAATAAAAAGTCAGAAAAGGAGAAACAAGTCTAAATCATGGAAGGAAAGAGTTTTATCAAGCAGCTATAGGGGCTAGAAAATTTAGTCCCAGAATGCTTATCTGATGCTTTTGGGATGCTATTGTTTATGATCTTAAAGTTTTGAACAGTAATACTGTGCTTAATTGGAGCACAAGCTGTGCACTGATTAAGTAGTTGTATCCTACCTTTTACATTCTGATTCTCAGGACTTTCCATTTGCAGCCTGTAGCAATTCACTTGTTAAACTGCAAAGTAGGTGTGTTTTGTACAGTTGTGCTTAACAGCTTCTTGGAAAGCTTTTCAATCTGGAAAGCTTTTCATTTTTTTCATTTTTTTCAATATGGATTTCAGAGGTGGAAAACTAAAGTTACTAATTAACACATGCTTCTAGGTTTTTGTTGCTCTGTAAGCAGTTCTCTGATTCACTCTTCTCTACGTATTTGTGGAAAATATTCTTAAAGGAAAACTGTGAGTGACGATGGTTTTATGTTCAGACAACACATTTCATGAAAAAGAAAACAAACAAACAAAAAAAACTTTGTCAGCTAGGTACTATCAAAGTATAAATAAGTATTGTTTCATCAAGTAAAAGGTAGGAATATCTGGAATGATTCACAATAACTGATGCAGTATTTAGCATACAATATTTAAGGCAAAGAAATGTAAAACCTCTCATGCACTTGCAATAGGATTTATGTGTGAAAAATGAGGTAGACGGGTGGTATAATTCTGTCTAATCGGGATTTGTGCAACAGGTCATGTTTGCTAGCCTTTCCCTTAACATTTTATTTATTTATTTATTTATTTATTTATTTTCAACCAAATCATCATGGAACACAACTAGACTTTTAAACTTTGCTTCTCATGAGGACAAAATCTCCACAAAGGGCAGTACCTTCTTATGTTACTGTAAGCATTTTTTCACTGTCAACCTTGGCCTGTTGCTATAGAATCTCCTGCAGAATTCCGGCAGAGTTGTAGCATTTGCAATAAACAGCTAAGTCATTTTAGAAATATCTTTCTACAAAATAATATAAAGAGCACTGGAATCTAGAAATTGGAATATATTCATCTGCACTGTAACTGTATATATCCTCTGTTGTCAGCTGGTGAGGAGGGGTCTGGAGAGCAAGTCTTATGAGGAGCAGCTGAGGGAACTGAGATTGTTCAGCCTGGAGAAGAGGAGGCTCAGGGGTGCCCTTATCGCTCTCTACAGGTACCTTAAAGGGACTGGTCTATTCTCCCACGTGCCCAGTGATAGGATGAAAGGGAATGGGCTAAGGTTGCGCCAGGGGAGGTTTAGGTTGGATATTAGGAAAAACTTCTTTACCGAAAGAGATTGTTAGGCACTGGAGTGGGCTGCCCAGGGAAGTGGTTGAGTCACCATCCCTGGAGGTCTTTAAAAGATGTTTAGATGTAGAGCTTAGTGATATGGTTTAGTGGAGGACTTGTTAGTGTTAGGTCAGAGGTTGGACTAGGTGATCTTGGAGGTCTCTTCCAACCTAGATGATTCTGTGATTCTGTTATGTACCTTGCCATAGAAACATTTATGGCATTTTTTAGTATCAAACCAAATATCCCTGTTCAGAGCAATAATCCTATGTAAAGTGCTAAGCATTGTTGATAGCATGTTGTGTAATTCCACTCACAGCGAACTGGAAAGCCAGACTAAGTTTTAACTGACAGAAAGAAAATGGAGTCACATTTTGTCCTTATTTATACAATATTGTTCTCAAATCCTGTTTATGAGTTTCAAAAATCACACACCTTTTGTGTTGAGCATGTGACTGACTTCACACCTTGGCAAACATCTTGTTCAAACTTCAGTTCAAGGACTAGAATCCATATGTGTTCTTCTGGCTAGAATGGTGAGCTAGAAATAACAAGATCTGCTGTGGACTCAGGCTGCACAGTGACTTTTGGGTCATTTTGAACATGCACATTCCCTGTCTATGAATCTATCAGAGGATTTTGTTTGTTTGTTTTACAAATACCCTCTCCTATTTCACAAACTTATTTTATCTAATTTGAATAAATAAGCTGTCTGAGATACATAGTGACTCTCAGCATGGATTAGGCAAATAGTGGGATTTTAATGTATCTGGTGGGATATCTAGTCACTATATAAATCAAAATAATTAACATCATAGTGATCTACTAACACTGTAAAAAGAAATAAAAATGTTACTTTAAATGCAAAGAGTGGCATAGAACATGTCTCGTGAAAAGACCACTGAAATAAAGAGGCTATTGTCAGTGAATGTTCAGGCAAGGGCATTTTAACATTTGTCAATGACATTCCTCCATCTGCCCAATGGCTGAAGCAAACTTTGACATTGTAGATGTGCAGTAAAGCTTAATTGACTAAAATGTTTTAGACAGCTTCAGATGTACAGCGACAGATATTATAGAGAAGTAATACTGCTGCGTCTGATTCCAGGGTAAAACAAATATTAAACTGTAGCATTCTCTTTAATCTTTGAATATTAAGTTGTGATTTTGATGAGAACATATTTCTAACAAGTCATTGTAACTTCACATCTTATGGAAGAATTTCCGTCCAAGTAAATACACCTGGCAATCAGCAAGATAAAGCATTCAATTTGCATCACATTTATCTTTTTTGCTTTCTATTTTTGCATTTTCTATAAGCAGAAGCATTTTGTTGTATGGCACTTTGTTTTGCTTTGCAACATCACAGCTGTAACAGACAAATATATAGAAACAATGAAGCCACTTTTTCAAAGAATAAAGGAAACATCAGGAGAGATCTATAGTTCCACCCTAATGAACCAATTCAACACATGTTTATTCATCATGCTAACAGCTCACATGGGATTGCCAGAAGCACTAGCGGTGAGAAGAAAATGGAGACTCTGATACTTTATTTTACTTTGTGCCATAGCAGGTTTCAAATTTTTGTGGCTAATGGGAGGTTAAATCAAGTAATTTTATACTGTATTAATAGTAATGAAATGAAAACCGAAGATAAAAAGATGATATGGCAACAAACAAATAAACAAAACATGAAAAGAAAAACAATTCACAGAACTGTGTACTGCAAAAGATGATGGAAATGAAATTGCTTTATTTTGGCAGAAAAGGGTTTTTAGTTACTTTGAGTTAGGCCCATTCTCAGTTATGCTGTTCTTTTTTTAATGGTAAAAGATACAAATTCAGCACTCAGTAAAGGTGAGGCTGTGGAGGTATTTGTCCTTTGCAAAATCTGGTACATTACAAAACTTTCCATACCTTCCATCTAGGCTCTGGGAAGTGTGGTGAATCTCAGACGTCCAGAAGACCTGGTAATGTGGCCCTGTACCCTACAGAGCAGGCTGCTTTAATGGCCTAGAAGCAGCTCCACATGGGATGAAAGCCTTAAACTGATCTCATTAACACATGGATATTTCATGTTTATTTCAGACTCTTTCGTGTTTCCAGAGCATTGTGGATTATCCAATATTACTTGGGACTCCTCAGACTTCTTCCCATTATACAGCTATTATTCAGTATTGACCATCAGCAGGTAAAGCCGGTAAAGTTCTCAAACACTGATTTCCCACCGTCATTCCTTTCTGTATTCCTCCTTAGAGGAATATAGAAAACAGTCTTTGCACCAGCTTCAACTCAAAAAGCCCTGCAGGAGAATCTCTGTGCATGCATGGACCATGGTCTTGTAATACCCACATTTTCCTAGCTGCCATGAAGTCAGAGGCACACAGAAGGGAAATTATCCATAACTGCCACTATGGCTAAAAGAAGTGTGAAATCAGTAAAGTAAGCATTATCCTTTTTCCAAAAGAAATGCTTCAAGTTCTGTTGAGTAGTGCTCATGGGATGTAATTTTAATTTCAGTACAGCCAAGACAACTTGTAATTACTAAAAATATCAATAGTTTTTTGAACTTGCCATGTAATGCATCTAGATCAGTGGGTTCAGAGGGACCAGAGGTTTCTGCTTTCTGTACCACTAGTATCACAATGAGACACGTTGCATAACCCAGTTCCCCTTATCCCCACCACTATAGAAGTACAACAAAACCTTTTGTCCCATTTTTTGAACTCCCATCTTTGGAGTAAATAAGCCAAATCTATTCCACTGAGTGGCCCAGGAAGAAAGGATAATCTTATTCTCTCTCTCTTACTTTTATTATTTTATTTTTTTTAAGGTCTCACCATCATCTGCTGGTTTAAAATTGTAAGCAGACATCTTACGTTATATGTTATATCAATGTTATATCAAGGAAGTTCCCTAGAAGACAGAATAGAAACATACACTGAAACCTTCCTTGTACACTTTTTGAAAAACTCTTTACTGTCTGACTTCTCTTGGTATCCAATGTCCTGAAGGATTTAATCCCAAAGCATCTTTTCTGGTTTCACCTTGGGTACATAGTGAAGAAGTGTGTGTACAAAATGTGTTAAAAAATAAGAATTTGTTGAACCACAGACTGGTCTCTTCCAGAGAAAATTTTGGGTGGTTTGAATTTGCAATCCACGCATGAAAGATGGATAAAAGAGATGGAGGCAATGCAAAAAAAAGTCAAAAAATAGTTCTGAAATCTTTATTTTCCCCTCTTCTGGTTTGGGTACTAGCCACTTTTGAAAAGCCCCATGGTTTTGAAAACCCCCACAGGTTACTGATCACAGGATAGCTTAAATGAGATAACCCTTAGAGCAAGTTGTATGAAGTATGTGCTTCACTGTCACACAAGACAGCATAAAGCTTTGTCTTGTTCTGATAAAAGTTCTATCCAATGGGAAACACAATTTTAGAAATGGATCTTAGGACACCATCATATTTAAAGACCTTTTTTCTGGCTTTCTCTCCTTTGAGACAGACTGACAGGCAAATTTGAAAGTGTGTCTTTTCCTCTGAGTTTTGGAAGGTTATCTTTTAGGCTGATTTTAGGTTCTGTGAAACACTGATAACAACCTGCCAAAGCTGATGTGTTTACATTGACTTTTCAGTCATACATATCTTATGAACTGCAAGGGTCTTAAAATAAAATCATGATGGATTTCAGTAAATATCAATTTATTATAAATAATCAGAACTAAAAACTCACACAGAATTGGCATTCTGAAAGCTTTTTCTGCATATAAAGTCCTTACTCTACCTAGATGTTGAATTTTGTTCTGTTTAATTAAAAAATAAGAAAGTGTCTAAGTATTTCAGTTTGCTAGAATTTTGGCCTTTACTTTGTTAAAGAAGTCAGTGCCCTGAGCCTGGAGTGGAGAAGGGAACAGGGAAAGTGAACATGAAATAAAGAATAAAGAGCTCAGTGTTTTTCATATGTGCAGAGAATCTGTAACTGAACATTTACAACCCTTTCTAAAAAAGCTACTTATAGGAAATGCCATGTCTGACATCGGGCCTTACAATGCAAGGCCACAGACGTTCAGTAGTTATCTCAAATGTAAAACTGGATGCCAGTGAAATTTCAAGCACATACAAGGAAGATTCTGTACTAGCCTAAATGAAACTGCACATGCATAAGGAAATAGGAACTAGTGAAATTTAAAGCTACATTTATACTTTTTTACCAGCCTAGTCTGCTTCCCCTGTGACCATATACCTTCGACAATCCTGATGCTCATCTCTGCTATACAGGCCTCTTCAGGGGGCTAAGTGGCAAAAGACATTACTTGGACTGTCCGATGAGAATCCTTTATGCCAGCGCATTCCTTTAAAAACACCTAACACCATATGTTGGTGGAACTTTGTGGGTTGTTAGAAAGCAGATAAGTACATTTTTTCCCTATACTGCTTGTACTGCAGAAATGCAGACAGAGTATTAAAGCTTCATTTTGACTGTTTTTTGTACTAACTTACGTGGCATGCATATTCGATCTAGAAATATTTATTAGAAGCTTTGCACGCACATGTATAACAAATGTTTAAAATTGTACTGAACATCAATGTAAAGATTGTAGTTGAGAGAGTGCAGAGGGAAAGGACAGCTCTTCTTAAAGCAGGTTTGCCATATTGGCATTACTTGCTGGACGTACCTCCCATGAAGTTGTCCACAGTATCATTTCTAAACAAGGTCCTACAGGGATGTGCTGAGGAAAGACAAGATGTACAAAGGTCTCTTTTTCAGTTCTGCAAATCCACAAACAAATCAGAGTGGTTAAAAGAAAATCAAGCTACTCAAATAAGCACTTGAAAGGGTCATGGATCAGGTGTACACTTAGCCTTTCCTTTGTATATGGTTGTAATGGCAGCTTTGAGATCATACTCTTTTATAAGTATGCAAGTGCAAAGAGTCTCCTGGTGATACCAGACCAAGTTATTCCTCCTTTAATGTTTTTACCAGTTTCTCTGCCCTCCTTCTCATTGACTCTGTCATCTGAGTTTCTTTCAAAATGTCATCTTGATATTCTAATAATCCATTCCAGTTTTCTAATTGGTTCATTATATATATATATATATACATATACATATATATATATAACCTTCTCTTTCAGAAAGCTTCAAATCTGTGCTTTGATTTTTCATTTAGAAAACTCTTCCCACAGCACTAAGACAGTTTTGGTGTTAACAATTTCTATAGATTGTGGCTAGGAACAATCATCTTTTTAGCATCGCACTGGTATGACATCTCTATCATCTTGCTGAAATTGTATGTACTCTCTTGTCTGTTTCTGTGACAACTGCTGAGTACGTTGGTATAAAGAAAGCTGAAATATGGGTTGAAGTTTCCATCACTCTACTACATCTGCGAGAGCTGATAGATCTTAATGACTTTGTCACATTCCTTCAAAGCAACTTTTTTTTTCCCTATCAAACAGTTCTTTGCCTAATTCAAAGAGCTCTTTCTTTTATAGCATAAAAAAGTGGTATCTTTCACAGATATTTCCTTTGTTTTTCTCTTTAAGCGTAGGAAATTTCCCATGGAATTTTCTTGACAACACGATTTGGATTTTACAAGACCTCTGTAAGTAAATCACGTGCCTCTAAAACATCCATGTATTTATCCTGTGATCAGAAGTTCTTTTACTATGAAGCAAGTGATCTACTAACATTAGTGCTCCATATTAAGGCAACTCACTTTCCATCTTCTTGAGATTCTTATTAATGTGGGGCTAGGTCAGAAGTTTCCTACTTGTTTTCAGTTACTTTTGTGCTTAACTGTTTTCTTCCGCTTTCATTTTCTCCTGTCTGCACTTTTTATAACTTTGTATTTCCATAAGTCAATATATACATTCTTTTTAATATTATATTTTGACTGGCTCTTGCAAGCCTGCTCAGGTAAGATTTCTGGCCTATTTTACAGGGTTAGGAGGAAGTATGGCAAATCTGGACATCTTGCATCTGAACTTAACCAAAACAGCACATATTCTGAGACTGCCCATTGCTTACCATAACATAATTCATGTCTAGCCACCATCTGTGCCTGCACAATGATACTCAAAGACAAGAGGACATTACAATAATTTTGAAATCACTTGAAAATGAGAATTTAAGAGCAAGCTATATACAGTCACCCCTTCATTTTGGTAATAGTACTAATCCATCTTTAGATATGCAAAAATATTTTGAAAGCTTAAGAGATTTACCAGTTTACTTTTTTTTTTTTTCTTTTTCTCTTGCCACAGAAATAATACATTATAGCAATTGGCATGTTCCCACAATAACATCTCTACTTGATTGCTTTTCCTCATATAACCCTACTGTTCCTTCCCCTGTGTAGCTAGGAATATTGCAATAACCATCCTCTTATTAAAGACATGTTCTCTTTACCAGATGTCTTCCCTCCTCATGCTATCAGTACAGACCTAAAGCTACAAGAAAGGGTGTGGGAGAAAAAGGCATGTGAGATTCCTCCTCAGTATCTGTGACAGGTGCCTTGCAACAGACATTGTCCTGGGGAGCTGGTGACCTTGGACATGGGCAGCTGCTGGCACACTTGGTGCCTGCTTGTGCTGCATGCTGGCAGGTGTCAGAGCAGACATGGCATCCTGACCCAGCAGGAAACTTCCTGGTGGCTGAACAGCTCACTACTACACTCTGCAACTTATAATGTCTCTGGGAACGCTAAACTCCACACAGATCGATGGGTACAATGCAGTCATCCCTCCTGGGAGACCACTGTGCACAGAGGATTTGCTGGCCCGAGGAGGTGCAGTGGGCCCAGGCCGGCCCACAGGCTGCGTGTGCTGCGCCTGGCCTGGGCCGCTGGCCAGGCTTCACCAACTCCTGGTACCAGAGGGGAGCTTCCCCGGCACCACCTCGCCTCACCTCTATCCAGCATGTGCAGCAGGAGGCTCCCCTGTTAACATCCTTTCTGTTGGATAGTAGAAATGACAAACAGAGTTGCTTTCTTGACAGAAAATTACATGCAATAGCTCAAATGACCAAAGAGGAGGACACCTCTGTGGACATGATCTATGCAGCATGCCACAGGGAAACCCATCTGTGGTCTGTTTCATGCTGCACAAACACAGGGTGCCCAGTATCTGAAGGGGTGTATGATTTACTTGATATCTATATTCCTCCTTTTTATTCTATTCTATTAAAAAAGCTTCTTTCTTAAGCCGTTTGCTGTCAGGACTTTCTTACCAAGATCCAGAAAGCCATGCACCATGTCTCATCTCACCACCTCCCAGGTCAGAACAGTGGGACAGTAAGAAACCAGGATTTTCCTCGAGAAAGGATTCAAAAAACAAGACAAAGAAAATGTGCTGGAGTGAAACTGTAGGTTGGAGAATTTGGCCAACAATCATTATAAACCAGAAAATATCACCAAGCTTCACCATCAAGCAAATATCAGCTTAGCTTTCTACAAAACAGTTTTTACCCTTTGTGTTAATATAAAAGCTTTAAAAAAAAATGTGTTCAGAGTAGGACAAATTCTTTAATTTGGCAAAACATAGCTGGTAACTTGCAACACAGCCAAAGGTATAGGAACAGCTTCAACCGTTACAGGAGTGGCACTCAATTTATCTGCAAATGGAGACTAAAAATTGAGCTGAGAAGAAAATTACATTCAATGCAGAAGGATCAGAAGATTCAGGGTAAAAGGGGGAGAGCCTGAGACAGCTATCTCACCTGCTATTTGTCTGCAAGTCACAAACCAAGATATTACAGAACATTTCCAGTACTTGTTGCTACATGAACAGCAAGCTAATAGACTTTAAACAAGCTATCCATGCTTGCAAGACTAACTGAACGTTGTCTTGGAACAGCATTTAAAAAAAAAAAACAGTTTTAACTCTTCACAGACTTAATGTAAGTCAGTTTCACAGACTTAATGGAAAATTATTGTTAAATCCTTGGCTTAGAAGTAAATCACAGGAGAAAGTGAAGGTTATCAGTACATCTTCCCCATCACCACAGACTTTAAGAATCATGTCCTGGGGATGGGCAGTTACAATCATAAAGTAATACTAGCTGGAGTAGGAGTTACTTTACAGATTCAAATCTTAGTGATGTACACAGTGATCAAGTAGAAAGCTAAAAATGATTCAGTGCTACCTGTAGTTTGGGATACTATAATTCTATTCTATTAATATTTTCAGATTTTTTTTTGAGGATCATACAAAATTACACATCAAGAAAGTTTTTTGAGTATCCCTTGACACCCCTCGCCCCCCGCCCCCCTTTTTTTTTCCTACATAAATCAACCAAGAGCCCAATGATTACTAAATTTTCTTTCGAAGTGTTAAAAAATGAGTATTTCTTAGAGTTGTATTTGGTAGTAGGTATAAAAATAAGGAAAATTGTGAAATGATGTTGAAATTTTCAACAAATTAAACATATAAAAATATTTTTTCAGCATATTTAAAATTATTATCTTACATAAAATAACCTTCATTTACCACTTATTGGATGGGCATCTACTGTAGTCAAAAATGCCCCCAAATAATATATGAGTTAATTTAGTTTGGTACAGAGAGTAGAAGTTTTGGAATACCTCCTTTCCCTTGATTCTGGTGTTTGCAGAAATACTCCTACAAAACTTCAAGTACACATTTGTCATTTTACTATTAAATTATTTATTATAAAGATTTATAAATAATACACCACAATTTATGTGCATTAGAAAAGAATATGTTAGTGAACTTGTATTAGTATAACAATAAATAAATAAATATACTTCATAGCAGATTATTTTGTAAACAAGGGGATGTATTTAAGTCACAATTAAACCCAAGCAATTTAGGGAGGAAAAACCTGATAAATTTCTAGTGGTGACCTATATCACTAACAGCAAGATTTCCTCTTAACTCTAAGTACCTACACAGACAATTAAGCAGAACTTCCAGCCCCACCATAATCACACCATCTGGAAACACCTATGAGCTTTTTCACAATGTGTATTTATTGCTGGTTTACAGTCTCTGCTATGGGCTGTAAGATCTGCCATACCCTATTAAGTTCCGAATAGATCACCTTGGGATTGTTCTAATTTTCTGTTTGGTTGTTACACTAAACATTTGTAACTACTCAAATTAAATAGCCACTGCATTAATATGTACCCATGTTTTCAAAGAAATACAATATTTCTATTCTGAGCATAAAAATTTGTAAAGTATAGTTTGTATACTCCTAATGCTACCTGTAAATTACTTTCTTATGCTATTAAAATTCCAAGTAGTGATGAGGAACTGATAACCATGCTTCAAAAATGCTTGGTAATTTTCTAGCGATCTGTAAAAAAAAAAATTAACATTTTTTCAGTTGAATTTGTTATCTGAAGCATGGTAAGATAACCACATTTCCAGGAGGTAGAACAGATGAGTCAAGGAAACTCAGTGGGCAGCAGTACCAACAGAGAACGTAGGCACATATAAGATGACAACCCTCTTAGAAAATTGTTTTACAGATTTCTTTGCAGCAGGTCACAGCTGAAGCCCAAAAACAATTGTGTCAACTTGCAAAGAAGAACATCCTTCAGTCACACTTTTTCAACTCTGCCTAATAAAGTCAAGGTCATTTTGCAAAACTAAAGTAGGTAAGTCCAAACTGATTGAGTTAATTTTGACAGAAACTCTGGTCACTAAAGTGTAAGATCTTTTACAGATGAGATCTGGTAATATTTGCTGTAGTTTAAGACATTGCTGAATCTCTGTAAAAAAAAATCATCTTACAGAAGAACTCAGCACACACTAACCCTGAAGCAATTTCCATTCTCAGCCCAGACTTTTGGCCCAAGTCATTTAATCAAAAATTAAAGCTAATTTGCTGAGCTAAACTGGAACAGCTGAAGCACCCCCACATACTCCATTCTGCTGACTCTGCAGTAGAACAGTAACATCTGGAAAAGGGGCAATAATAAATGCCTGGGAGCTGCCTTAAAAAGCAGCAGTTGCTTGCTCAGTGAAGGTGAATCAAAGCTGTGAATAAATAGTATGTGTTTTTTTTTAACAACAAAATAAGGGTATTTATTTTTGTATGTCAATAGTTGCAAAACAGAGAAAATATTTAAAGTTATTTGATGTTTTCTGCTAATAAAACATAACTGAATATTCTAGTAAGATTTATTACAAAATATTAAAAAATAAATAAAGCCCATAAATAAATAAACCAACTAATTAGTCCAAAGCAATATATCACCAGCTTTGTCTCTCACCTTAGGATCTTTAATTAAAAAAGCCAAGTTCTCTTTATCACTTCACAGAGGAAGAAAAACTATCTCTAGTTTATCAGAAAAGCTCTTATCCAGCTCTAATTTCACTCAGCAGTAAACAAAGATTTAATCTTATTTTGATTACATACTGACTGCATATTGGAATAACACAGGGGCCATTTAAGGTTTCAGTCTTTATTTGTAGACCCTGATTTTCATCTTAGTAGATCACTGGGGAACGTAAATTTTCTTAAAAGTCCTTTTATGTAGACTGGTGGTAGGTTAAGATCCAGCAGGTTGGATGCATTCCTAATTAGGAAAACTATACTAACTGAAACTCTTCCAGAATGTCTCTCACAGGAAAATTTGGACAGAGCAGCCACAAGAGCATAACCACACCACTCCATAACATGTAATCTCTTTCCATTTGTTAAGAAGAATAAATGTAAAAGGGGGATAGCAATAGCTAATATATATTTTTTTTCTGATTTATATCAGATAGCGTTAATGCATTTCTCAAAACAAAACGCTAGGCAAAAAAAACTGACACCAGCAGGTCCAGCCCAGTTTAGACCACCTCAGCATTTCCATGTTCTGATTGGCAGCCCAGGGAAGTTTCACACCAGGTAATGCAACCTCCCCTCCACGAAGAGGCTGCTTTTTCAATGATTACTGTTTTTTTATTATTTTTTTTTCTTCAAATAGAGTGTCAACATAAACCACAAACAGCCCTGCTATCCAATGTAGTTCCAGCATAATCTCTGTGAGTTTCCTCATATCTAAGGCCAACTAGCAGCTCTTATTTGGATTACTATTGCCCTCTGGCCTCCCACCCCTGCTATATTACAGGAAGGTAATGATGCTAACATTTATTTAACAAAGTTCATCCCTGCTATTTTCTTTTATTATTATTATTATTATTATTATTTATATCTATTTATTTCCTCTACTTACTGGAGGAATACTAACCATGGGCCAATGTAGTCTGTGTCCCATACAAGCATTGCTTTTGGATAGGCTTCACCTCATGACAATGTCATAAGCGTTTGTATTTTCCCATAATAAGTCTTGTAGTTACAGCTACCTGGAATTAATGAGGAAAGTATAAGAATCCAATTAAAAATGTCATTAAATGTCTGTGAGAGAAAGAGAAGGAGAGCAGGAAATGTGAAGACAGAACTAAAAGTTTCCAGAAGAAAAAGAAACAAAGGCTGATTTGAAAAATATTTATGTTTTGCTTTGCAACATTCAGCAAAATGTCAGAAGGAACGGACATATCAAATAATAAAAGATGAGATTTTTTGAAAATGACCTCTTGAACAAAATTGTGTGGAATGTAATTCCCTGAGACTTATTCACTAGAATTCTGCATGAACATTGAAGACCATGTTAATAAATCACTTTGGAAAGAAAGGTGGAATTATGTTTCCATGAAAATATGTAGCCTTCCTTTATGAAGTTTTCTTATGTTAGGAAAGGCACAAATGAAAATGCAGTTAGCCTCTCTTATTAACGCAGACATCACACTTAACATGATTGATTTTTTAATTTTGTGAATAAATAATAGGAATGTGCTTATGTGGCTTTCACATGGAAGAATTCATTTCAGATTACTACTGAAAAATGTACAGTCCTGCTTGTTGTCAAATTAACCTACATACATAATTATACTACTTAAAAAAAAAATAAAAATTGTCAGAGTAAAAATATTTCCTGTATTTTAACCGTCAGATATTTTCCTGAGAATAAACTATGCAAAAGAGATTCAGATAACCTGAATAGTGAAAATATGCATTAAAAAGAGGAAATTAAAAATGTCTCTTCAATGAACATAGATCTGTTTTCAAAGCAGTCTTAATGCATGCGTTTTTGTAAGAGCTAGCAGATTTTAAACTGGAACTGGATAGAGCTCATCAGTGAAATAATAGACTTTTCATTGAGCTTAAAATGTATTTAAAGCACTTAGCTTTACTAATTTTCTGCTTATTGAGCCCTAATTTACGTCATTGTAAATCTGAAATAACACTGTTGATGTCAAATGCTGTTACATAGGTTTCATATCAATTTAAACGATAGCAAAATCAATCCATAAGTTTGTTCTAGTTCTGCTTCATCATTAGTATGTTATGGGTGGGACTTAACAGATAATTTGTTGCAGAAAAGCAAATGATTTGAATTACAATGCATTCATTTTCACAGCACTACTTCCATCTGCCTAGCTTCTCTGGAGGGTTAGTTCTGTTTGACATATCATTATATTTTTAGTTATAATCTTTTATTAACAGCAAGCAAATCTGTTGACAGTGCAAAACATTCTTTCATGAGCAGTAAAAGATAGGCAAACACTACTTATAAAATAGAAAAAGTATATGACAGAGTTGAGGTAATACAAATTATAGGTTACGCTGAACATAAATACTGTCAGAAGCATTAGATCAAAGTCTTGTTTCTAATTAACTCATCCAATTCTAATGTTTCCCTAAGTAATATTGTTCTGTTGTTACATGTTGCTAGCATTATTTTTACTCCAACTCTCTTGTGTCTTTATTGCAGTAATCATATTCCTTTAGGGCTCAATTCTGCGGTCTTCACTCAATCTAAATTTCCAGTTTAGTCTAAGGGCAGGATTTGCTTGAACAAGGACAAAAGAATTTAGTCTCTAGGTTGTAGTTATATATGTATTCTCAAAGCCTAAATAAGTTTTATTTTAGCAGTCTAGAATTTAACATGGATCAGAATAGTCTTAAATTCTAACCCATTTTCTGGTTCTGAATTTTGTATGATATTATATTAGCTTCCTTTTTCCATTAACATTACCACCAATAAGATAGGTATAATAACGAGCATTAAGTTTCTCTGACAGATAATTTGATTAAAAGCTCTGCATACCTATTATAGGTCAGGTGTTGAGAGAAATCTCTCACACAGTATAAAGCTCAGATCACCCACTTAACATCTTCCTTATTATAAGATTAGGAAGGGATTCCAGAGCAAAATCTACTTGGGTAATTTGGAGTCAATCAGGAAGTGCTTAAAAACTAGCAGTAAGTTGTAGCTGAAGGACAAGTTAGTCTGCAGGAAACCGTGACATTTTGAGTGCAGAAAAGTGGCATGCAACTATCTTTGCTTCTCACTCTCCAGCCATACCACACAGACAAGAATTACATTCTGCAGGCAAACAAATGTTATTAGTTTATTTTTCCAAGGTCTCACACATATTTCACTCTACTGCTTGGCACGTTTTATACAAGTCAAACAGCTACCCTGCATATCAGAAAAGTGTCATATCTCAACTTCTCAAAGTCAAACAGGATATAAAACAATGCACATTGTTCAGTTCCAAATATGCAACAAGGGGACAAATTAACCATCTGTAAGAATATCAGCAATTCTCTTGTCCCAATAGAATTGCGCCATCTACTTTGAACTCTCACAGAAAATGTTCTCTAAATAAACTGCATCTTGATAATAATAACTTCTAAATGATATTGGAAGGACTAAAACATATATTGATGTAGACAATGTATGTGATTTTATATAACAGTTGGAGCTCAGATATAGATTTTATGCTGCTGCAGAGCACAAATACAGATTCCCTGAGAGAGCATACAAAGCTTTCTAAAGGGATGGAAAACGTGAACTCTTGCCCCACATTACACTGCCCTGCAGGTTTCACAGCATCTGTCTTTAGATAACTGTTGCATCTCCCCTTAGCAAAACATTCCTTGTACATGAATCTAATGTATATTTATTGAGAGGAGTGTGCTGGAGAAAGGCCTGAGCTTTAAATCATGTGCACTATGATCTGAAATCTGGGTCACCAATGACTTCAAAAGCCACCACTGAAATGCCTTTTTTACCTTCATCTGCATTTATACAGTTGTACACTATTTTCTTTACGACCAAAACAAATAAAAATATTTTTTCTGACATATTCATTTACATCATATATTCCATTTTGCTAACCTGCTTTTCCTTCACATGGATCACTTCACTTTTCCTTCACATGCATTCCAGTTTTAACACCTCCATCCTGCCAACCCCCAACATCTTTATTTTGCTTAGATTTCTGTAATACAGCATTCTTGTTATTATTTATATATCTATATTACTACATGTATGCCTTCACTTCTGTGAAGTTAAACTCACAAGTTACAATTGAGTAAAAACATTTTTTTTAATGTAATGAGCTAATGTAACTCTTTCCTCTAGGCACGTCATCAAAAATACCTGTGCCCTGACTTACCCATTTTGTAAGAAGGCTATTATGATGTTTCTAAAAATATTGTTTCTATAAACCTGAACATAAAATTATTTGATTAAAAAAAAAAGAACAAAAAGCTATGATCAAGGAAAAGAAAACTGATCCCAACTGAATTAATTAGATAAGAATTAATATACTCTTTTCAATCTGTAATTTTCATTATGGGTTAACATCTCTGAAGATGTTAATTGAATTGTGAAAGTTAACACTGCCTTCATAACAGTGGTCAGAGTTCAAATACAGCATTTTATTTTTTGGAGGTGAAAACATTTCTTATGTTTTGTTCTTCCCGTAAGAATAAAACTAATATTTTATAATCAAGCTGGATTATCCATGTGTGAGGATTATGTATCATATGGACGAAAGTGACTGGTTCATTAACAAAAACCTCCTAGTCAAGCATTAGGGGACGCTAATGAATATAAAGCAACCTCTATAATTTTCTAATGGATACATTTTTTTTCCAATCTGAGCACTCTGTATATCCTTAATAACAATTTATTTTTCAAGGTTCTAGTCATGATATCACTCTCCATATCTGAGACCGGAAGAAGCTGTTTGGAGATCATGAAGTCCTATGCTAACTTCTACCTCCAGCTTAATTATTGCAAACTATCTGTAGCTCACATAAAAGCCAATTAAGAGGCACCATGAGTAGCCATATTTGATATAAATAGTATCAATGGCTCACATTCTCTCAGCATTATTTGGTTTCAACACTTAAAGCATGAGTAACTATAGAAAAAAAATGTATTCCTCCTGAGGCAGAATAAAGTTCTTAAAGGGGGACTTCTTCAGGCTGTAAAAACTGGTAAGTTTATCTAGCCTTTATTAGTCTTTCTAAGTCGCAAGTAGCATACTCCCCACTCTAACAGCTAAAGATCTCTGTGAAACTCTGGTGAATCTGAAACACATGAATGCCTGTAACAGTGGTGCTAACCACTGGATAAGATGAGGCTGCTTTACTAAAAAAACAAAAACAAAAACAAAAAAAAAAACAACCAACAAAGCATACCAAAATAAACAAACAAATAAATGAATCAGAAGGATAGTTACTGAAATAACCACAAAAAGTATTTTTTCTACATGTTACCATAATGTTTAATGTCCTACTTGTTACTCAGTAAGATCAGACAACTTTGTGCTGTAACTGAATCCATATAGGTACACAAAGAGAACACTTTCTGCCATTTAGTTTCTGCCCTCCATTTCAAAGATGTCTACCTTTTTAGCATTTTTGCATTACCGGAGCTCCAAATTTTCTCTTAAGTAACCTGCCTGTGCAAAACTCTACAGCAGTCAGGATAGGAGGATCTTTAGAGGACTGAGCTAGGATTACCTGTCAAAAGTGCTAGCTTCAAATGTTCTTGGAACACTGTAATAAGATGTTTAAATCAAAACATTTATGCTTTCAAAGGCACCGTTTCCATAGATATAATGGTAAATCATGAAGAAGCAGTAGGCCAAGGGCTTTGCCTTTGCAAAGCAGTTCCTTTCAACCCACTGCATACACAGGAATATGCAGACAAACTCACGTAAAAACAAAAGCCTTAAAGATTCTATAATAGCCTCTGTCAAGGAGTGAGGGAGGAGCTGACAGTGACGGGTGTACCCTTTTACTGTGCTCAGCATGCTCCTGAAGGCCACCTTAAGTCAAGGGATGTCCTCTCCTGTCCTGGCTAAGTCATCCTCACACATAGAGGGTAGTTCAGCTGCTGGACCTGAAATACTCTGTCCACTGAACACTGATGTTGCTGGGTGCAACTGCAGGTAAAAATGACAACATTTATCTGTACGTCACCTGATGGTCCTTCTACAACTGAAAAATACCTTTACCCTGGACTGGAAAAGCAGCATCAAGCAGCTATATGATACTCAATATCTGTGCTAAATTCTGATTTTTTTTTCCCTTGAGAAACTATTGCATCTAGATTTACATAGAAAGAAAAAAGAAAAAAAGCTTGCTTATTTTCTTTCCCTCAACTATTAAGATGGTGATATGCAAGCTCTCTAGTCTATGTATATCTTTGTGATTTAAGGAGAGGATCCAAAGTCCAGTGAAGAATTTTCTACTTCTGAAGCACACGTACCCTCTGCATAAAAACTGCAACAAAAATGTAATTAAAAAGTAACCTGACATGGCTTCAACGATTCCAGTCTAATGAGAATTAATCCCTGATTTAAGTAAATTAACTCTCAGGTCTTAATTTGCTAAGATAAATAAGGAACACTGTAAGGGAATCTAAGAAAAGAATAGTGTGCTAGAATGTTTCAGCCTTCTACGTGGCTTCATCCCCTAAATTTTTGACTAAAAAAGAAAAATATGTTTAATTTCCAGTATCTTCTGTATTGAATAACAAGGTGTTGTTTTTTTTTGCAAAGTGAATAGCATCCAAAACACTGTATATGTGAGTGTTCATGCACCTATGCATCTTTGTCCTACATTCCCAATTCATTTGTCTTAGACTAGTCACATTAGATGTGAGTGAAATATTTTAAATAAATGAGTTAGGACCACTTCATATCATAACACACAGTAAGACAAGAGTCTACCATCTCATGGAAGCTCTGAATCATAGCAAGACACTTTAACAAGATGTAGTTGTGTTTGTCTGTAGCACTGAAAAATGCTATAGAAGGTTAGAAATTAACGATGCTGCTTCTGACTTCTGCTTAACATGTAAAAACATCCGGGATTTCTGAAGATGTGCCTGATTTCAGAGGATGTTCATAATTAATTGAGTATTCATTATTCCTAATTTACCATTATTTGTTCTGTTTCTCCATTTTCAGAGTCTGGTTTAGCTATCATAAATGACATTTAACTTATCAACTACAGTTGGTGGTAATCAAAGCTATTTTTAAACCCCTTCATAGGCGAAAATTGTTTTTAAGAGTTACTAGCTGAAACCACACAAACAACATATGTATTAGAAGAAACAGAAACAGTTTGAAAATGACTGGCACATATGAAGAAAACAAACAAATGAAACTAATCAGATTTACATCTAAAATACGTGACAGATTATCTTCACTACAGTTTTGCCTGTTTGGAACTACCAGTATCTGAACTATATGAGATAGAGAACAAAAAACAGAGTGACTTGATGCTTGATAGCTTATACACATATACATCTAATAGAAGAATATTAATCTCCTGACATCATAGTCAACAAATAAAATGCTCATACACAGTTGCAGAAATTGTTTTTAAATTAGTAGGGTACCTAAGGACACTGAGAATCAAGAAGGCATAGAAATAGCATACATAAGATGGGTATTTAAGATCATGTTTAGAAAGAATGAAATATTTTGCTCTGTTTAATATAAAAGAAATGCACAAGTGATGTAAGTCTATCAGTAATTTATTTTATTATTATTTTGAATCAAGTTCTGTCCTTGAAGTGGTCTGTGGCTTCTCATTTTTGAGAGCTGGTCACAAGAGGGCAACATAGTTACATATGTATGGAGCAGTTCTGACATTCCACCCAATGGAAATTAGTAGTACAACCAAAAATAAGTATTAAAATTGCTTATTGATCACTGTTTCTAGATGAGTAAATAGATTAAAATTTCAACAGGTAACCTTAACTTCTATACAGGTTTTACAGTACTATCTGGACAGAGTATGAAATTGTATTTTCAAGCAACATGTAGAAGTTGCATACAATTTTCATCACGTTCTTAGAGGATGTGACTGCTCTCTTTGGAAAACCATGCAACTTTTGCCAGATCTACACAAGCATAGAAAACAAAAACAAACAAAAAAAAAAGACAAGTAAAGTAGAGAGTAGTCTGAAAATGCCACTGTTGTTGGAATTTTATCATCTCTGTTTTTCTGATGTCCTCTTTTAACTCTTTGATTGCATACTATTTTTATCTGTAGGAGCCCTGCCTTACTTGCAGAAACTAAAACGGGTAGTTTAGTGACTTGGGAATATGAGATATTTGGGTAGAATATTGATAATGCATTCAACCTTATTTTCCTCGTTATTTTCTTAATAAGATCAACAGTATCAACATAAACACTTAAGTGAGACATAAGTTAAAAAAATATTTTGTTTGAATATAAATATTCTCCTTGATAAGCAATGGAAAGCCTTCCAATAATTTCAAAGTGAGTTTTTATTCAGATCTAGCATCACATCTAGCTCTTATAGACAAAGCTTTGTATATCTGATACTCTGAAAAGACAAAGACTATCTTATTTTCACAGTGCTGATTATCACCTTCAAGGTTATTCACTATGCTTCATATTAGATGTAAGTCATAGAACACACAAAAGAGCCAACAGAATTCCCAGTATAGGTGCAATGCTTGATCAGCAATATTGTCATTATTAATTACCACAACAACATCTCAAATTGTGTATATGAAGTCAACTGGAACAAGACTTCCAAGGACTCTTTGACAATGTCAGACAAAAATAAGTTACAATCACTATAGTATCAGATGTGAACAACCTTCTTGTTGTACTGCAGTCAATGGCAAAACTCCCACAAACATCAGAAAGACCTGAAGTTCATTTTGTGACAGTCATCTATGAGCCACACAACTACCACTGCCATTTGGTAGTAAAGTAAAGTAAAAACAATTAGTCTTTCTACAACATGCTTGTAAATGGACGCATATTCATCGTCTAGAGTGCCTGAATTCCTAACCTATATATTGAAAACTCTGTAAAGCCAAAGTCCAGCCTTCCTAGAGAACAGAGACTTAAATATGCAGATATGTTACTTGCTCAATGCATTTCTGAAAAATATGTGTAGACTTGTTTTTCACAGAAATTGAGTATTTTGTTAGGTTTTCATGTCAAAGTAAGCCTGCCACTCTTCCCTTGTACGTTCCAAAATTTTAAAGTTGTTCTTTTATCCGGAGTTAAAGTAAGCTGGTAAGAGGAAAAAGAGAGGATACAAAGAAGATAAAAAATAAAATTAAAATGAGGTGAGGGGTCTGGAGAACAAGTCTTACGAGGAGCGGCTGAGGGAGCTGGGGTTGTTTAGCCTGGAAAAGAGGAGGCTCAGGGGAGACCTTATTGCTCTCTATAGGTACCTTAAAGGAGGCTGTAGAGAGGTGGGGGTTGGTCTATTCTCCCACGTGCCTGGTGACAGGACGAGGGGGAATGGGCTAAAGTTGTGCCAGGGGAAGTTTAGGTTGGATGTTAGGAAGAACTTCTTTACTGAAAGGGTTGTCAGGCATTGGAATTGACTGCCCAGGGAGGTGGTTGGGTTGCCATCCCTGGAGGTCTTTAAAAGACGTTTAGATGTAGCCCTTAGTGATATGGTTTAGTGTAGGACTTGTTAATGTTAGGACAGAGGTTGGACTAGACGATCTTAGAGGTCTCTTCCAACCTAGACGATTCTTTGATTCTGTGAAAAAAACAAATTCCAGAAAGAAAATTATTGGTAAACCAAATGCTATATTAAAAGGCAAAATCATAAACATTAGAATAAACAAAAGGGGTATGAATATTTTAAGTTAACTGAAGTTTGATGATTTTTATTCTGTGGGAAACAAAAAAAAAATTCTTTTTTTTTTTTTTTGGACATATTTTTCATTTCTAACCAAAGCAAAATTAGGCTTGGTGACTTCTCTTACATTATATTGTTTATGGAGGGACTTAACAAAATCCTAATTTAATGTGAAATTTGTTTTGAAAATGTGGTCTGTAACATTTAATCCCAGACCTTTAAATGTCAAGATCCTTCTTTATATCAAAATCTCATAGTGGGGAGGCAGAAACAAGGTGTTAGTCATATTTATTGATCATGTCCTCACAGTCTCTCGTTGCTTTTCTTCTTCCTACTTAAACTTGCATAGCACACAAGGCCCATGATCTGACTCTCTTAAAGCTGTCCTGAATGACGTCATCTTATTATGTTAACAGTTCTTCACAGATTTCAGCATCCTATCTCCTCTTCATTTCTTGTTGTTCATTGTGATCCAGATCCTTATGTCAGAATCTAGTCACACTTCTTTCTAGATCTTTAACCTCCACAAACACACACACCTTAATGTCTTGAGACTTCACAGAATCTATACTGCAGAGTTAATATATGTTATCTATTCTCAGATAATCTCATGAAGAGCAAGCCTAGGTTTTATGGAGAAGGTATGCTGGACAGTTACTGAATTGATGCATAATATAATTATGTTAACAGCTGAAAGGCTGTTAAACTACAATCTTCGTAGGCCACCTAAGATGAGCTAAAAATACTGCCACATTAATGGTAACTCAGGGGAAATACAGGCATGTCACACATGATCAGTCCTACTGACTGTCATGTATGTATCTACGAAATCTATACTTGACTTGTGTGGGGAAAAAAGTAAGTGATGCACAGAAGAATACAAGCAAGCAAAAACACATGCCTTGGTGACTGCCATCTAAAGGAAGAGAAAAATCTGCTGAAGCCTTTTAAAGCAAAATTCTTTATTAAGATGTAGGATATAGAGAGAATTTAATCCCAAGGTAATGTAAAATTATACCTGTATAAAATTGTATGAAGAACAAACCAAAGTAGTAGAACAACGTGAATTCCTCTAAGGCTGCAGAGCAGAAAACTTAGGAGCTGATCTTTCTTAGTAGTTATAAGAAACAGTAATTGGAAGGAGCCCCCGAGTGCAATAATCAGACCAAGCTTCACTGTTTGAACTGATATACCCTTTTAACCTACAAGAAATCTGTAGGTAGATAATCTCAAAGAGATCATTTCTAATGTTATTTCTGTAATTTTACCTGACTGTGCATCTCACAAAAAAAAAAAAAAAAAAAAAAACACATCACAGCAAAATATACAATAAGGTTTAAGAATGATAGTGGGCTGTGAAAAATAATAAGTGCATGAGGTATTCAGTTTTCCATATACTGCAGAGATTTATTTTAATCCTTATATATTCATTTTCACTACTTCTGGGATAATTCTGTGTGCATTCCCCTGTGGAACACAAGCCATTCTCCAAGAAGAGGTCAGCTACCTGAAAACTCCCTCCACTTCCTTCTTCAATAAACCCAACATGAGTGAATAATTAAGGAGATTTCAACAAGCAAGCCTCTCCTATCTCCTACTGGTCAGGTCTTTTAAAGGTATTATTATCCCCTAATGACCTGTAAAATCTCAGAAAGAAAGGCAACACATAAAAGTCCAACAGCCTTCTTTCTCTGCTTAGCTTCAGCATGATGGAAATCTGGAACCCTGACTGTATTATGGCCCTGTGTCAACTCCTCTGCTACTGTCACCCATGGTAGCTCTCTTTTCATGACAAGTTCCTCCTCCTCACTAGCTTTTGCTTTCTCACTGCCAGTGAAATTCACACACATTCTGTTGTACAGCTGCATTTCAGGCTGTCATTCAGGACGTCATCCAAAGTCCAGTGAATCTTCCCAAAATTTTATGATGTTTTGAATCTGATCTGGATGTCAAAAATAATAAAGGACTTGATTAATTGGCCTTTTATGTTTCCTGCTTTCACCTTATTCAAGACTATTTTGACACTCCCTTCAAAGTGCAAAAGAAATTCAAGAACCTTTTTCCCATGTGTTCACAAAAAAATGTGAATTCCTTGCAATAGAAAAACACAGCAGAAATTTCACTGTAGGAGTACTGTGAGGGATGAAGAAGTGCTGCAGGCTGCACTAAATCCTGTGGAAAGTGCTAACCCAGTATCTAGTTAGAATACTTCCCTATGAAAGAGACTGTCCTACTTTCTCAGTCTTTAAATAACAAAGATAAATATAAAATAGGGAGAAGAAGAAATTCAGAAAGCTTTGAAACCGGTGTCCAGTTACTAATATTCTGACAAAGGCAAGACAAAAAATTCAGACCACCTGTGGTGGACTGACCTGGGCTGGCTGCCGATGTCCCACCCAGCTGCTCTCTCACTCCTCCCTCCTCAGCAGGACAGGGGGAGAAAATTAGATGGAAAACCTCATGGGCTGAGATAAAGTCTGGAGACTGCTCGTCAGTTACAATTAGGTACAAACCAGACTCGACTAGGGGAAGATTAATTTAATTTGCTCCCAATTAAAAATAGAGTTGGATGGTGCGAAACAAAGACAAAAACTAAAACACCTTCCCACCATGTCTTCCCAGCTCAGCTTCACTCCTCCACCCTCAGTCGCAGGGGCACTCACACCATTACTCTGCTCCAGCACCGCCTCCTGCCCAGGGGCCACAGGGGGATCTCTGCTCAGCCCCTCCTGTCCTCCTCCTCCTCTCCCCCAGGTGCCGGCAGGGCTGTTTCTCCTCCTTTCCTCCTTTCTTTCTGCCGGCTGCCGGGCAGCGCTGTGCCCTCCTTTCTTCCCCAGGCTGTCCCTGAGGCGAGGCGCCGCCATCTTGGCTGCTGGGCCCAGCCGTGCCCTGCGGTGGGGCCCCGGCCTACTGCACCCAGCAGCACCACAGCGACGCAGGGCCCTTGTGTGAAATACATACACCACCTCCAACACATGAGTTCGGGAAAGTCATAAATTAAAAATAAGAGTGGACCGGAAGTTTTTTGATCAAATTATTTGACAGCATGTAGTCAGCTGTGGAAATTAAAAATTTACATTCAAAATGCAACCTATATAGTAGCTTAAAAAAAAAAAAAAAAAAGTACCCTGCAAATGAAGCTTTCCAAATTGAACAATGCTCCTGGATACTAAATCACTCTAGGAAGTTTATTTAAAAGAGAAGTCTGAAGCCAGCAAGGAGGAATGCATAGTTGCTAATGCCGTGTATGAGCTCTGGTATTTAAAAATGTGGGACATTACAGTGTTTATTATTATTATTGTTGTTGTTGTTGTTGTTGTTTTTAACCACAGTTTATTCAGCCTGTCATTTGTCATTCCTTCTGTATGGAACAGTTGTTTGGCCATTCTGAAATATAAAATAACATGTTCAAAGTATTGGTAGAGCTGGTCCCATTTTAAAACATGTTGGTCTTGTAGTACATTTCTAATGAGAAAATTAATGGTATGCAAAAATAATTAACAACTGGATTTCACTCAGATTTTTGAGTGATGAGTTTTGTGGTGATTCTTTTATAAAGTCTGAAATTCCAGCAAAATATTTGTGTGAGCAGGAAGCTTTTCCCACAAGGGACATAGCAGGGCAGAACCTCCTACTCAGAATTCACTAATCCAAAGAGCTGAGCCAAATACTAATCTGGTGTTGCTTCTGCAAGAATTTCTGTTCTACACAAGTTAAGAAGCTACCGTCTCCTTTCTTTTATCTCCTATCAATATACTCATTTTCAATAAAAGGAACAATTCAATAATTGGTATGAGAAATATCTTCTCAATGTTAGCAACCACCACATCATAGCAATAGGGATTTTCACTAACCTGAAGAATAATAGTCAGTCTTCAGAAGCATTTGAATCAGTAAGATTTATTTCTGTGCTGGAGTTAAAAATGTTTATCTGGCTACAAATAAGCCTTGATAATTCGATCTACTACATTCTATGTCAGAAGTTCAGGATTTAGTCCAAATGGCTTTGACAGGTTCCATACTTTATTATCTTGTACAGGTACTTTGGATTGATTGGGGCAATAGGCAAGAAAAAGTTTATTTTTCTTTTATTAGTTGTAGCACACACAGACAACAGGTAGGTAGCTCCTCTAGCTATACTATTTGCTATTGTTGCACTTTGGTAAAGACAACAGAATTCAATCACAAAATACTATAACTCTTCCTCATATGAAGGGGAAGAGGTGAGCAATGCCTGTCTGTAATTCCTCTGTCTTCAAGAGATTTTAAATCTATTCATTATCAGACTGAAGACATTCTGCATACGTCAACAAAAATAATAGTACCCATTGTCAGATGAACTGCATTTCCACAGCCTTTTTTTTTTTTTTGACAGAAAAGACAAGTAAATAACCCCCAATTTCTCTCTACTTTGCTTAATTTGTTTCTGCTATCTTGAAACAGACTATTATTATGTTTATAAATCAAAGCATAATGCAATCTCAAATGGGCTGAACAATTTAGGGGACTACAAACTGCACACACATCTGCTGGTGATGAACAAAGATCTGGAAATGTACAAAACTGGCAATCTGGAGATTCCCACATGCTTCCCTATCATAAACACTGTAGTCAGTGTTATGGTGATACAATAATAAAAAACACATCAAAGTCGAGAAGCAAGCTAATACCAAAACCTAAGACTTTCCTAAATAGGATTAAATCATTCAACCTCAGCATTGGGACTGCAGTACCGAGGAGAGCCTTAAATCAGTTAAGTGAAGGGAAAGAAGACACATTTGAAGACACTGAGGATACTGTGGATTAAGAAGCGCTATAAGAGTAGATTGCATCCCTTGTAAAGTTGACACACTTCATGAGACCGGATTAGAGTATTCCAACATAGGGCAAACAGACACACGTAGGAAAATCTTCAGCAACGGTTAGGACATTTCTCATTAAGCCCTGGCACACCTGATGGAAAGCCTGGATTTGCTCTAATGCATGCTAGCAAGCTTTTGAACCAGTTCTTTCCCCTAATCCCCACTCCAGGAGGATAATCCTTTACATCTGGCATAACTCCAAGATTTATATGTCTGCAAATCAGCTTAGCTCCTTGATCAGTAAGTATGGGTGTAATTATGACTGCAAAAGTCCATGTCCATCTTTGCCTTTAATGGCAAGATATTAGTAAGGAATAACCCCACAGGCAAAAACTTCCTCAGACTACAGATTGTAATTCAGTATTTGGATAGATCCTTACTCCCCTCTTCCAAGGGATTTGTTCTTTGACTCCTGTGTTTAGCCTCAAAGTCACATTCTAGTCCTTAAAATCTTGCATTTAAGATCCATATGATACAACATTTTATTTTTGATTTATCTGACAAAAAAAAAAGGCAATTAAAGCAGAAATAAGAACTTTCAGTAATGATGGAGACAGTTGCTGATATCAAGGAGAAATTTAATGGGTTTACTGGTTTTATGCCAATCTGTAGGCAAGAATTATTTACAATACAATATTCATTCAGGCCTTCCAAATTTTGTTCAAGGAAAACAGACTTTGGATACAGTCAGCAAAAAATATTCCAAGTACTTTTGCAGTCAATTGAAGAATGAAGCTGCTTGACTAAAAGCAGAAAATGGAATATATTATCATATGATATTACTTCAAAAATTGAAAACCGTTGTTTGAAAACATCTTTCTTCTTTACAAGTGTCACTTCCTTTACATTTCAGTTGCACAGCAATGATAAACTTCCCCCTCCTCTCCCCAAGAAAAAGAAAATAAAGGAAGATGAAGACTTTGGTATCAAGCTATCAACGAATCCATTCTAAATTAAAATTTTCTGGAAGGCAACTGCATAATCTTTCTGTTAAAGATTTATGTTCTTGATAATCCTGTTAGTTCTGTATTCCATAGTAAATAATTTCATAATTGATACTTAATTATCCCAATTAATTATTAAATAATTAATGTTAATTAATATTGAATAATTAATTATCCCAACTATCCTTATAAACTATAAGGATACTCAATAACTTCTCCAGCACGGCATAGTTTAGATTCTTGTTTACTTCAATGTGTTGATTGCAATTTACAAATGAAAGACAATGTAAAACTGCTAGAACAGGATGCACAATTTCTATAACAAGACAATTCTGAAAGTGTTAATCTATTTAGGACTTAATTTTTTAAAAAAATCAGTTTGATATGCATTGACATTAAAAAGATTTAGGAGCTCTTCTGACAGAAATATCTAAATCCTTTATTACAGGAACTCCTATTTAATCTTTTGACTAAAATTGGGCCTTCCAAAACTAGTAAAAGCTTACAGTTTGAATTTTCCAACTCTAGTAAGCAAGAAAACAGTAAAAGTTTAGTTTTGTTATACTCTCCCACAGACAATAATTATTGAAGGAGAGAAATATTTAACACCTTACTATTATTGTAAACAAAATTTTTATTATATCTATGATATGTTTGACTCACAAAACCCGTGCTCATATCCAGAGCCCTGTTGTCTTGTGAAAGTATTTTCTTACTTTGAAAAAGAACTGTAATGAAATACTAATCCAAATGCATGAAACTATATGTGGACATTTTTTAGATGGTGACTGATGTTAAACAAAACAAGATTTAACTCTATTCTATGAATAATAGGAATTACTCATAATTTCTATTTACTGAAAAAATTGTATTTCATTCTTATTTATTTTGTCACAGGAATCTTAACTTTGGTAGCTAAAGATTAGGGGATATAATACATTAATTGAATGTATGTTTTCATGTTAGATACATGGAATAGGTAAGGAGAAGCAATACTTTATTAACTCAGCTTTTATAAGCAAACCTTGTGAAAGCAAATTTTAACCTGATGACCTGGTGCAAATACCCTGGAATTATGGAAGGCTAGCTATTGATTTTAATGGTTACCAAGTGATCACAGACTTCATGGAGACTTTGTTGAAGTCTTTGGTTGTGGAGTACCCATTAAAATCCTGACCATTAAATCCGTGATTTCACTGTGGTAAATTAAAACTTAGGCTGGATTACTAAAGTTGACTGATGTTTCTGTATTTTATACCTCAAACACATTCATCGTTTACTTTCAAGAATTCTCTATTTGTCAAATAAAACAAGGTGCTTCAAGAACAGTGGGGAAGACAGACTACCTTTGATCATATTTTGTTCTATGTGTGTGTTTGTTACAAAGCACTTCTGCTTACATTCTTCATGAGTCAGGGCCCTGAAAAATGGATTCAGCCTTTTCTCTGTTTTGTGCTGTAGGAATCCAGGAAATGTGCACAACAGATTTTCAACTGGGCGATCTTTTCTGGGGTTTGTTGATTTTGCAGTTTGCTCTCAAATACAGCAGGAATTTTTGGCTGATGTTTTCAGAGTTGCCTAAGGGATTTTGATGACCAGTTCCTGTTAAAATTAATGAGAATTGAGCATACAAATCCCATTGGTAATCTCACTCTTTATGTTATTAAAGCAATAAAATTTAGAGAAGAGTGACATGTAAAATAAAATTTATGTTGCATTAAAAAGGAAAGTCTTGATATCTATAAAACCATTCAGCAATCCCTTTCCCCTCAACCTTCACTGAAATCCTTTACACAAACTCCACAAAAGAACTTTATCATAACTCTAGAGGGTCATACTTGGTCCTTGCTTTACATTAGTTGACTGATATTTATTTTGTATTCCAGTATATTTCTGATTCTGGCCTCTAATTTATTACAGGAACATGCCACAGTAATAATAGCAGGAGTGATAATAATAATAGTAATAGTAATAATAATAATGAATAGCAAGAAGACTTTCAGCTTTTAACAATTTAACTGATTATTTACATCTTTCACTGCACTTTCATTGACTTATTGAGAGTTTCTGAGCACTAGGCATACCTGTGTTCTAAACATTTAGGAATCAGTCCTGCATGAGGTAGTCTTAGAAATAGAAAGTATGAATAAAACACTTGACACACTGGAGTGCTACCAGCAAAACCTTAGTTGCATGCTGAAGGAAAGATTCAGTGTTGATATCACAGAAGACTGAGAATTTAAGAGGTATACTGATAAAGCACAAATGTATTTAAAAGGTTTCTCAGGATTAGGATAGACCTGAAAACCTTTTTAGCATCCACCTCAATAAGGCACTGACCAGATTGTAAAGTCATATAATATAAGAAATGGCTGGAAAATGAAATCCATTCTCATGAAATAAAATGAAACAAAACAACAACAAAATGAGAAAAAAAAAATCATCCAACTCTTACATGAAAAGTTGAAAACATCCAGAAAATCTTGGGGTTTCTTTTTGTCTGTCATTTATTTGATAGAAAGGATCTTCCTAATGTCACTTTCTCCAGTAGGAAGCAAAACTAACATGAGTCTTCAAGAAAAGCAATCAAAAAACTAGCATTTCATTTTTTTGATGGGGTTGGCAAATTTTTGAGAACAGAGACATATTATGTGGAAAACTAATGAGACTAAAATTATTCAACAATGGAATGTATGTTCAAATACAGAGTAGTTCATACAACTTATTCCATACTTTTGTAAATCATTAATAAATACCATACTTAATAATTCTGTCTTGACTCTTACTTACATTTTGGTTTTGAGCTACTAGCACAGAGATTTTAGGATTATCTTTAAAAAACTATAGGCTAAAAGGTTTAGAAAACTTCAGGTTCTCTGTGTCTACTTCTTCCTGTTCTCCCTTGTTTTTAAGAGAAGTTGTATGTTTGCTTTGCAGAAAAGTCCTCATGGACAATTTGAACATGAGTCAGCAGTCTGTCCTTGCATTGAAAAGGTTCAACCACACATACATGGGGAGGGGTTCATAGATTAAGCTGGAAGGGACCTGTGGTTGTGTGGCTCTCCCCAGGTCAGTCTGTGAAGTCAGGATAAGCCAACATTATGTTCTTAGAAGTGCGGTGAGTTGAGACAATAAGGCACTCCCTGACCATACACGGGACTCCTGTGGCCTGGATTTTAGACTGATCTGGACACCACCACAACTGCAAACTGGAAAGCACCTGAGTTGTGTGGCTGGTAGAAAAATACCAGAATTGCCTAACATGAATCATGGGCAATGGTAAAATACTGACTAAAAGTCCATCATCTCGTGATCCTGTAAATAGAAATCCTAAACGAGAACCCCTTGAGTTCTCCAGGATTGCAGCCTGCTGTGACCTAGAAACTCCACCTGAGCTGGGATGGCTCACAGGGCAGACTCCTGAAGGTTCAAAGATTGTCCACTGACAGATGGTGACAAAAAGGAAAGGGTGCGTAATTCACTAATAAGGAAAATCCTAGATATAAGGTTAGCCTACACAGTTGTGAGAACATACCCTGCAGTGAATCCTAATGACGCTTTGCATGCTTTGTTAAGTAGTAATCCAGATTGATAGAATTGATCATGTGCATAACCTCTTCAGATGTAAACCACTAAGTCTGGGACTGGGGATAGATCTAGCCGTACCTAGACTTCAGTGTAGGAGTGTAGAATGCAAGAAGGCATCAGTTCTGCATCTTGTGATTCAATGGGAGGGTGTCCTGACAGTCTGTTTGACCCTGTCCTCTATGCAGTAGATATCCAAAGTGTACCTTGGATACTCTTGAATCTTGTTAAGTTGCTGTCTTATTTATGCTTAAGCTTTGTGAGATCATTACATTATATCAATTATATCAATTTATCAAACTATCAGTTCATCAAAGGGGCAGCATTTGACTTTGCCCTTGTTGCGTTTCATGAGGTTCCTATTGGCCTGTTCCTCCAGCTTCTCTAGATCTCACTGGATTGCAGTCCTGCCCTCCAGTGTATTGACTGGTCCCCTACTTGGTATCATCTATAATCTTGATGAGAGTGCCCACCATCACTTCCACAAAGTCACAGATAAAGATTCTGAACAGAACCAGTTCCATGGCAGACTCCTGAAGTACTTCACTTCTTACCAGACTCCTCTTAGAGTCAAACCGATTAACCTCCACCACTCTCAGCCCAAACATACAACCCATATTTTACCCAACTAGTTGTTCACCCATCCAGATAGTTATATGCAAATTTGGATAGAAGAATATTATGGGAGATGGTGATGGAAGCCTTGCAAAGTCAAGGAAAGTGACACCCACTGCAATGGATTCTACAGTGGAGGGCCACTAAGATGGTCAGTGACTGGAAAACACGGCATAAAAGGACAGGCTTGAAAGAACAGTTTTTCTTCAGCTGTAATAGTAAAAGTCTAGAGGAGAATTTTATTGCTGTACAGCTCCAGAGTGGGGTTACGTGACAAGATGGAACCAGACTCTTCTTGGAGGTGCACAGTGAAAGCAGAAGAGGAAACAGGCCCAAGCTTCAACACAGGAAATTTCAACTAGAAAAAGGGAAAAGGCTTTTCACTGTCAGATGAGCAAATACTGGAAAAAGTGTCACAAGAGTATGTAGGACTTCCATCCTTGCAGGCATTCAAGACTCAGCTGGACAACATGACTTCTAGCAGTCTCTTCCAATATAAGTAATTTAATGATTCTTTGATTTTTCTATCCCCAACAATTTCTCTAACACAAAATTATGAATAACATTTCAACAGTCCTGTAACTATTATGTAGCAGATCTCAACAGTCAAAATTATGTAAGTCACCTGTAATGTATTTTTTCATCTTTGTACCTTTCAAAGTTGATTGCATTCATCTTGGCCATCTGCTTATAAGAAAGCATTTAAAATAAAGACTAATAATAGATAGTATTCTTGACTGCTCTTGTATCATTTCCTACACATAATGAGGCGACTATTTCCTCAACCTTTTACTCACTCCAAGCATGCATACAAAATCCTCCTCTTGATATACTTTCTATGCCTTGTTTGTTGCATTACATTTTATGCTTCAACTTTCTGATTCTGTCATTTCACAGTTGCATTCTTCCTTAGTTTTTATCTTCAGTAATTTGACGTAGTAGTCACATCTTGTGACATTCTTTCTTCAATCTCTGTCCATTGGAAAGCTTATAGATTGGTGAAATTGATACATCTTGAAACTGACTTTTCCTTCATTTATGACTTTTCAGAAGCTAAGTTTATAGATAAGTTTTTAACAACAGTAAAGTGTCGAGTTTTGCTAAGGTATGCTTATACAATGTTTAGGACAGTTTCAGAAATATCTTTTTCTCTGAGTTCTAAGATTATTAAGCTAGCACACCAGTATATAATTTTATAGGGAAATCCTGCATGTCTGTTCCTTTCTAAGAAATCCCAGCGGCTATGACATTGTCAAGCGTAGTAGAAATTATAAATGACAGCTCCATATCTTTTTTTTTTTTTTTTGTTACTGCATTTGTATTTGTAACATAAGAATACTACTCACATTTCTCTCTCACTTCAGCACACAGTTTTTTTGGCATGAACTTCTCACCCTCTGAGATACTATTTTGTAGACATCTGCCAAATTAAAATGAATAGGCCTTTGCGTTTAGCAGTGCTACAGTGATATAAGCTTTCTGAGGCAAGAAGGAATAACAAAAAATCCTGGGAAACAATTTGTATATTTTAATGTTATTTTGGTGTTTTCTTTTACTCTGATAAAATTCCACATCTAGGGAGGCCAAGAAGTACATCTGCATCACTTCTGAATGAAAATCCAACAGCCAGTCCAAAACATTAAGAGTGGATGAGATTATTAGAACACGTACTATAATCACCTGCTGATATATCCTACTAAGACTTTTCAAATCTTTACAATATGCTTTATTATAATGCTGCCCCATCATTCAACATGTTCTGTTTATGTACACAAATAATTTCTCAGATTTCAAGGTACAGTCTGTACACTCAGATTTGCCCTACCTGAGTTTTGAGGTGTGCTTATCAAAGTGCCAAATTCAATCCAGTAGCACTGAACCCTCATCAACTTATTCTGAATCTCAACATAGTTTATAAAGCTCAAACTTGACTCTTCCAGCATTCACACATCTGTGCAAATGTGAAAAGAAAAAAAAAAAAAAGTGGGGGGGTCAGACTTCCTCAGACTCTCATACTAGGAGAAAATCTCATTGTTATTTTTGTCTTCTCCTAATTCTTTTTTTTTTTTTTCCTTGATAACAAAAGCAAATAGAGACATAGACCAGTCCCAAAATTTGCAAATTATATATAACACAGAATATGGAAATGGACAGAATGTGACTACCAGCATGTATCAATTTCAGCTGAAAATGAAAGAGAAAGGTTTAGTCAACAATAGACAACAATTTTTATTCTAGTAAAATGAGCCATAAGTATTCTGGCCAAAGGTCAGAATGTATTCTTGTTCACAAAACTGTTAAAATCAAACTTTCAAGTGTTGTCCTTCTGAAAAACGGTTATTAAATATTCAGGAAATGCTACAGTGGAAAACTTGGCAGGTAACTTTTGCTACTGTCACTGTCACAGTTGTTTCACAGAGTTTCTTAAGGAACCAGTTAGAGGCTGTGTTTTTTCTTTAATTAAGCAAAGAACACATATGAATGAAAACATACCACCTTTCCCAAACTGCTGAGATTTTAAAATAGATAAGGTAGAAAAATGTAGATTGGAAAGGAGTTTTTGAGATCAGCAATGCCCTGTTCAAAGCAGAATGAACTTCAAAGTCAAAAGATGCTTAGTGCTGTGACCACTTGAGTTTGAAATATCTCCAAGGATGGATATCTGCTGGGCACCCGTAGCAGTGTTTGATGACCTTCACAGTGAGAAACTTTTTTCTTATGTTGTTTAGACACTCAGGACAGAGTGTTTGTTAACAAAAATAGCAATAACAACAACAACATTTTGGATGTTAGCAAAAGGGAACACTTGCATATGAAATCAAATTTCTAGAACAGGATGATAAGTAACTGTCGTGTTGGCAATGGGAGTCCATGCAGCGACATCTTCAGCTGGATCAGATGAGACTCCCTGAATCATTGTTCTACTGTTATAATAATCCAGCTGTCCCATGGTCCTGCCCACCCACTCTGGCACATGCATAATTAATCACTATTTGTTATCTTAATGTCATACAAAATATCTACCAATAAAAGACTGTCTTACCTAACCATTAGTTCAGGTAAAGTTTCTGTTGACTATCAACAACTGTCCAAATTGGATCATTTTTTCAGCAGCAACAACCTAAGAGAGTATCTAGAGGGAAGGGCCAAATTCTCCATCCAGATTGCTAACCAACTGAAATATACAAAATGGACTAAACACAGTAGGAGCTGTGGGGAACTTCTAGAGTTCCTGTAAGTCAGTTAAATACTTAATTGTGAATGTGTTCAGCCAGCCATCTAGTTTCAAGTCAGCTTGTTCTCTCAAACCAGTTCATTATCTCATCTATGCAGATGACTAGTGAGACCGTCCATGATATTATGAAGGCTGGTGCATGCTCCTCTCTGCCACTTTCTGCTCCAAACAGAAGGCGGCCCAACAAAAGACAATTAAAATTGATGAAGAAATTTCACATTTCCTGTATTTATTGTCAGTGACCTGACTGCAAACAACCCCACTTCACCTCAAGAAGTTTGACTACCCAGGCTCAGGGCCAGTGAACCTTGTGGCTTTGAGTCAAGATGAATAAATGAGTCCCCCCCTGTGAGAAGTGGAGACTTGGGACTTGGGACTATGCCTGTTTGTGGCCATGCAACTCACTCATCCTGCCCTGGCACCTGTTTTACCACAACAGTTTCACCTGGTGATTGCCAGCATATGACTGCCCCTGGGATCCTGGCCTTGGCCCTAGCCCAGCCCAGCTTGTAGGGGCTCAGCTTTCGTTAGGGTGAGTGGGACTGCATTCTGCCTGAGAGGGAAGGGAAAGGACTCTGGCAGTCAGCAGGCACTCACACTGGTCCTGGGCAAATATACAGATGTATAATACTCAACTGTTAACTCACTGTAGTCCAGAACATCTCTCTTCCTGTCCCCTAGCATCTATTTCTGTTCAGTTTTCCTGAGAATATTCAATTGGTGGTTTGGGTACAAGGTTACGAGTTCTTCCAAAACTCTTCAATAAATATTAAAAAGATAAAACATGATTGTACTCCAAATATCTAGTGTTAAAAACAGCAACTGGTCCTGAATGTCCTTTCTTTTAAAGATGAGAAGAGGTTGTGCTTGTGAATCATTTATTCTAAATCTTTTACACACACCCTTCCAGAAATAAGATATATATAAAAAAGGGAAAATATATTAATAAAAAATTTACAAGATTTATCATAAGTTTTATAACTATTCAGTGTTTTACCAGATCCTTCAGTTGTGCTAAAGAATCAGGCTACATTAGGACTATCTATATTTTATTACATGTATCACAAAACTACAATAAATACCGCATATATTTCAATTGATTAATGAATCACAGATCTGTTATCTCATTCTTCCTTTTCCCCCCAGTTTACAGAAAGAAAAAGATACCTGTGTTTGGAAATTGTAAAATACATTCAGTAGTAGAAATAGATCTGAGTGTTCTCTGTTGTTCAGTCCTTGGAGATTTCCTGTCAAATTTCTCATATAAAATCAATCATTTCTTAGTCACTTATTAATGAGCAAACAACACCAGTTTTTAATACATTAACACCATTTATAGTTATTAGCAGCTTATTTAAGTGTTGACGTTGACCTTTTTTTTGCTTTTGCTTCAAAACCCTGCAGACCTTTCTAATTACCTCTAAAGTTATCAAAGTATTTCCATTTCTTGGCCACAGATAAGTGGAGTAACACTGCTTATTGCCATGGTGGGACTCCTTCAGACTCTGTAGCCTATCTAGAATTTGGTTTTAAATGATCTTAACTAGGGGATGAATGGATGGAGAGCAGTCCTGAGGAGAAGGACTTGGGGATACGGGTGGATGAAAAATTGGATATAAGCTGGCAGTGTGTGCTTGCAGCCCAGAAAGCCAATAATATCCTGAACTGCATAATAAATAAATAAAAAAAAAAAGTGTGACCAGCAGGTCAGTAGAGGTGATTCTACACCTCTACTCCACTCTCATCAGACTCTACCTGGAGTACTGTGGTCAGCTCTGGGGCCCCTATGGCAAGAGAGACATGCATGTGTCAGAGTGGGTCCTGAGGAGGGCCACAAAAATGACTGGAGGGCTCTCATATAAAGAAAGGTTGAAATAACTGTTTGTTTAGCCCAGAGAAGAGAAGGCATCAAGGAGACCTTATTGCAGCCTTTCAATGCATAAAGGGGTCTTATAAGAAAGACACTAAGAGATTTTTAACAAGGGCATGTAGTGATAGGACAAGGGGTAACAGCTTTAAAGTAAAAGAAGGTAGATATAGATTTAGATTAGATATACGGAAGAAATTCTTTACTGTGAAGGTGGTGAGGCACTGGAACAGTTTTCCTAAACAAGTAGTGGATGCCCCATCCCCAGATGTCACGGTCAGTCTGGATGGGGCTGTGAGCAATCTGACTGAATGAAAGATGTTCCTGGCCATGGCAGAGGGCTTGAACTAGATGTTCTTTAAAGGTCCCTTCCAACCCAAACCATTCTGTGAGTCTGTGATTCTATGACCTTGAAGTTTTTGTTGTTGTTTTGTTGTGTTTGATTTTATGTGTACTTTAAACAAAGGAAAAAAATGCCCAGGTCACACAAATAGAGCTGAGGATAGTCACCAGATCAGTGAAAATTACCTAAAGAAACAAATTTCACTTTCTATTAGATTTAGTAAACAAGAGTAAAAGAGAGGCAGTAAATTTACAGTAATTCCTTTTTTTCTGATTGTTACATGATTTGCTAAGAAAGATGCTCCTGTTAGATAGTAATCACATTGTCATGGGATAAAGTGCTCGCTAATTTCATTTCTTAGTCAATGAAAAGCTGATCAACTCTAACTCTTGTAGAAGAAAAGATGAAGTTAAAAAAGAAGTGCAAGCAGTGGGCATAGTCCTACTGAGTGGCTCCCCACTGGAACCAATTAAATCCCAGCACAAATAGGCTATAATATACTCATTTTATTGGAATAAATCTTGCTTCTTACAAAGCAAGGCAGGGACCACTTAGATGAAGAACTAAAAGCAGAGAGTGATTTGGAGCATGCCAATATAAAGGTATGCAAATATACCCCAATGTCCTGGTTTCAGTTAGGACAGAGTTAATTTTCCTCATAGTAGCTGGTAGGGTGCTATGTTTTGGATTAGGATGAGAAGAGCGCTGATAACATGCTGATGTTTTAATTGTTGCAGAGCAGTGCTTACACCAGGCCAAGGACTTTTCAGCTTCTCGCTCTGTCCTGCCAGCGAGCAGGCTAGGGGTGCAGCAGGAGCTGGGAGGGGACAGACCCAGGACAGCTGACCCAAACTGGCCAAAGGGGTATTCCATACCATCTGACGTCATGCTAAACAATATATAGGGGTGGCTGGCCGGGGTGGGGGGGCCGGCTGCTCGGGGATAGGCTGGGCATCGGTCAGCGGGTGGTGAGCAATTGCATTGTGCATCACTTGTTTCGTACACATTATTATTAGTAATACTATTATCATTATTATTATTATTATTATTATTATTTTTCTGTCTTAATAACCTGTCTTTATCTCAGCTCACAGGCTTCACTTTCCCGTTTCTCTCCCCCATCCCAGAGAGGGAGGGGGGAAGGTGAGCGAACAGCTGTGTGGTGTTTAGCTGCCGTCCGGGTTAAACCACAACAGCCCTTTTGGCGCCCAACGTGGGGCACGAAGGGTTGAGATAATGACAGATTTGACCAGAGTGTGTTAAACTAAAATTGGTATAAGTATTGGACCTGCTTAATAGTTGCTAGTCACGATGTTGATTGCCTTAATCTCCAGTCTGCTGTGCCTGTTTTCCAAATTGAGTTTTATGGTGCGTTACTTTCTGTATGTGCTCCCTGTCGTGCTGTTTATCCTTTCCAGGCCCTGGTTTAAGATTGTTATGGTACTGTGCAGTGTAACAATGGCTTATGAAATGATGAGATTTCTGGTCTTGACTCTAACCTGGTATTTGTACTCAGCACTGTCGTTGACTCTATGCTTTGGAAACCATATCTCGGAAACTATTAGCAATTACACCTATTGCCTTTTTTCGTCAGGGAGCCAATCTGTGGAGGAGACGGGAAGATATTTTTACCTACTTGTTCACTCTCCCTTTCTCCTTCACCACCCTCTTATACCCCGAGCTAGTTGCGATAGTTCTCCAAGATGTTGAATATCCTTGGGATACTCAGACCAGCATGTTCTTGTTGTTATGTCTCCTGAATGCGCTTCAGGTTTTGTTTAAGGTTAAACAACTACTTAGGAATCTCATCCAGAGATCTGTCTTGAGGTGGGATAGTTGTGAATGGCAGGGAGCGTGGGAGGATATGGGCAGGTTTCTAGAGCAGTGGGCACCTCCAGTGTTTTGGACATTCACCCCTGAACAACTGCAAAATCCTAAAAAACTGGTAGAATGCTTGAAAAAAGGGTGTCGTGACTCTGGCAGTTCCAGAGTGACATAAATCACTGTAGCATGCTGGGGTCTGGCTTGTGCCTATCGAGCTGCAATTGATGCTACTATCAGCCTAGCGACAGACCCTGCAGCCGTTCCAGCTCCTGCAGCCACTCCAGCTCCAGCTCCCGCAGCCGCTCCAGCTCCTGCAGCCATTCCAGTTCCAGCTCCTGCAGCCGCTCCAGCTCCCGCAGCCGCTCCAGCTCCTGCAGCCGCCCCAGCTCCCACAGCTGCTCCAGCCCCTGCAGCTGCTCCCGCTCCTGTGGCTGGGTCAGAGAAACGAGCTGTAGCAGTGCAAGTTGCCCCTGTAGAGGGTATTCCTACCCCTGTGGCAGACCCTGTGGCTGGGTCAGAGAAACGAGCTGTAGCAGTGCAAGTTGCCCCTGTAGACAAGGTGAAAAAATGGTATAGAGACTCAGGTCGTTTAGAACGCAGACAGTCTTCTGCTAGGTCTAGGTATAGAGAAGACGAGGCTGGGCCATCAAATGTGCAGGAGGATGAAGATGAGGATAGGGATGTCGAAAAATCAACAGTAACTACCCGAACCCTATACCAGCGTGAGCTACGAGATGTGTGAAAAGATTTTGCTCGCTGTATAGGTGAGCAGCTTGTCACCTGGCTGCTCCGGTGCTGGGACACCGGAGCCAATTGTGTGGAATTAGAGGGCAGGGAAGCCAGGCGGCTGGGATCCCTTGCTAGAGACGTAGGCATCGACAAAGCAATTGGAGATGGAGCACGATCTCGCAGCCTCTGGAGGCGTCTCCTGTCAGCTGTGCAGGAAAGGTATCCCTTCAAGGAAGAACTTGTATGTCTACCAGGCAAGTGGACCACCATGGAGAAGGGAATTCAGTACCTGAGGGAATTGGTCATACGGGAAGTAATTTATAAGGACCTAGACAACGCACAAATATCCACAGATCCAGATAAAGTCCAGTGTACACGACCCATGTGGTGGAAGTTTGTATGGAGTGCACCATCATCATATGCCAGCTCATTGGCAATAATAACCTGGAAAGAGGATGAGGGACCCACAGTGGATGAAGTGGCTAAACAACTCCGGCAGTACGAAGAAAGTCTCTCCTCTTCCCTACAGGCCTGCCTCTCGGCTGTGGAGAAACTCTCTGAAGAGTTCCACCAACTTAAAGAGAATTTACCTTCCCCTCCACCTGAATGAACCAGTGTCCACCAGCTAAAAGAGAATACTTTGGAGAAACTTTCTGAAGAGATCCACCAACTTAAAGAGAGTTTATTTTCCTCCCCACCTGTACAAACCAGTGTCTCAGCTATTAGGGGTAAACGTTCATCTGTGCAAGGAAGACAATATGGTGGGCACACACCCTGCGCCACCCTGTGGTTTTACCTACGTGACCATGGAGAGGACATGAGAAAATGGGATGGAAAATCTACTGCGACCCTAGAGGCACGGGTACGTGAGTTGCAAAAGAAAACAATTGGGAAAAAGGGGTTCTCTGAAAAGTTTGCTGCTCCAACTTCCAGCAGGCAGTCCTTTAAACACAGAAACGAAGATTCTGACCAGGACTAGAGGGGCCCTGCCTCCAGCCAGGGGGAGGAAAGGGACAATCGAGTTTATTGGACTGTGTGGGTTCGATGGCCTGGCACGTCAGACGCACAGAAGTATAAGGCTTTGGTAGACACCGGTGCACAATGTACTCTAATGCCATCAAGCTATAAAGGGCCAGAGCCCATCTGTATTTATGGTGTGACGGGGGGATCCCAGCAGTTAACTGTATTGGAGGCTGAAGTGAGTCTAACCGGTAATGAGTGGCAAAAGCACCGTATTGTGACTGGCCCGGATGCTCTGTGCATCCTTGGCATAGACTATCTTAGAAGAGGATATTTCAAGGACCCAAAAGGGTTCCGCTGGGCTTTTGGCATAGCTGCCTTAGAGACAGAGGACATTAAACAGTTGTCTACCTTGCCCGGTCTCTCAGAGGACCCTTCTGTTGTGGGGTTGCTGAGGGTGGAAGAACAGCAAGTGCCGATCGCTACCACAACTGTGCACCGGCAGCAATATCGCACCAACCGAGACTCCTTGATTCCCATCCATAAGCTAATTCGTCAACTGGAGAGCCAAGGAGTGATCAGCAAGACTCATTCACCTTTTAATAGTCCCATATGGCCAGTGCGAAAGTCTAATGGTGAGTGGAGACTAACAGTGGACTATCGTGGCCTGAACGAAGTCACGCCACCACTGAGTGCTGCAGTGCCGGACATGCTAGAACTCCAGTATGAACTGGAATCAAAGGCAGCCAAGTGGTATGCCACAATTGATATCGCTAATGCATTTTTCTCCATCCCTCTAGCAGCACAGTGCAGGTCACAGTTTGCTTTCACTTGGAGGGGAGTCCAATATACTTGGAATCGGCTGCCCCAGGGGTGGAAACACAGCCCTACCATTTGCCATGGACTGATCCAGTCTGCGCTGGAGCAGGGGGAAGCTCCTGAACACCTGCAGTACATCGATGACATCATTGTGTGGGGTGACACTGCAGAAGAAGTTTTCGAGAAAGGGAAGAAAATAGTCCAAATCCTTCTGAAGGCCGGTTTTGCCATAAAACAGAATAAAGTTAAAGGACCTGCACGAGAGATCCAGTTTTTAGGAATAAAATGGCAAGATGGACGTCGTCAAATCCCAATGGATGTGATCAACAAAATAACAGCTATGTCTCCACCAACTAGCAAAAAAGAAACACAAACTTTCCTAGGTGTCATGGGGTTTTGGAGAATGCATATTCCAAATTACAGTCTGATTGTAAACCCACTCTACCAAGTAACCCGTAAGAGAATGCTTTTGAATGGGGCCCTGAGCAACGACAAGCCTTTGAACAAATTAAGCAGGAAATAGTTCATGGCCCTCGGGCCAGTCCGAACAGGACCAGATGTAAAGAATGTGCTCTACACCGCAGCCGGAGAGAATGGTCCCACCTGGAGCCTCTGGCAGAAAGAACCCAGGGTAACTCGAGGTCGACCCCTGGGGTTTTGGAGTCGGTGATACAGAGGATCTGAAGCCCTCTACACTCCAACCAAAAAGGAGATATTAGCAGCATATGAAGGAGTTCGATCTGCTTTGGAAGTGGTCGGTACTGAAGCGCAGCTCCTCCTAGCACCCCGACTGCCGGTACTAGGCTGGATGTTCAAAGGAAGGGTCCCCTCTACACATCATGCAACTGATGCTACATGGAGCAAGTGGGTTGCACTGATTACTCAGCGGGCTCGAATAGGAAACCCCAGTCGCCCAGGAATCTTGGAAGTGATTATGGACTGGCCAGAAGGCAAGTACTTTGGGATATCATCAGAGGAGGAGGTGGTCCATGCCGAAGAAGCCCCACTGTACAACAAGCTACCAGAAAATGAGAAGAAATATGCCCTGTTCACTGATGGGTCCTGTCGTATTGTGGGAAAGCATCAGAGATGGAAAGCTGCTGTATGGAGTCCTACACGACGAGTTGCAGAAGCTGCTGAGGGAGAAGGTGAATCGAGTCAGTTTGCAGAAGTGAAAGCCATTCAGCTGGCTTTAGATATTGCTGAATGAGAAAAGTGGCCAGTTCTCTATCTCTATACTGATTCATGGATGGTAGCAAATGCCCTGTGGGGGTGGTTACAGCAATGGAAGCAGAACAACCGGGAGCGCAGGGGCAAACCCATCTGGGCTGCTGCATTGTGGCAAGATATTGCTGCCCGGGTAGAGAACCTGGTTGTAAAGGTACGCCATGTAGATGCTCATGTGCCCAAGAATCGGGCTACTGAAGAACATCAAAACAACCAGCAGGTGGATCAGGCTGCTAAGATTGAAGTGGCTCAGGTGGACCTGGATTGGCAACATAAAGGTGAATTATTTATAGCCCGATGGGCCCTGACACCTCAGGCCATCAAGGTAGAGAGGCAACATACAGATGGGCTCGTGATCGAGGGGTGGACCTGACCATGGACAGTATAGCACAGGTTATTCATGATTGTGAAACACATGCTGCAATCAAGCAAGCCAAATGGTCAAAGCCTCTTTGGTATGGAGGACGATGGCTGAAATATAAATATGGAGAGGCCTGGCAGATTGATTACATCACACTCCCTCAAACCCGCAACAGCAAGCGCCACGTACTTACAATGGTGGAAGCAACCACCAGATGGCTGGAAACATATCCTGTGCCCCATGCCACCGCCCGGAACACTATCCTGGGCCTTGAAAAGCAAGTCCTATGGCGACATGGCACCCCAGAGAGAATTGAGTCAGACAACGGGACTCATTTCCGAAACAACCTTATAGACACTTGGGCCAAAGAACATGGTATTGAGTGGATGTATCACGTCCCCTATCATGCACCAGCCTCTGGGAAAGTTGAACGATACAATCGACTGTTAAAGACTACACTGAAAGCAATGGGTGCTGGGACATTCAAAAATTGGGATACACATTTGGCAAAGGCCACCTGGTTAGTCAATACTAGGGGATCTGCCAACCAAGCTGGACCTGCCCAATCAAACCTGTTACGCACTGTAGAAGGGGATAAAGTTCCTGTAGTGCACGTAAGAAACATGCTGGGTAAAACAGTCTGGGCTACTCCTGCCTCAGGAAAAGGCAAACCCATTCGTGGAATTGCTTTTGCTCAGGGACCTGGATGCACTTGGTGGGTAATGCAAAAGAATGGGGAGGTCCGGTGTGTACCTCAAGGGGATTTGATACTGGGTGAGAATAGCCCATGAGTTGAATTGTAGTATGTTAATTATTATATAATACTGTATGTCATCACTACCATGATTGCTATATACCATAGATGAAAATGGTGATTAATTAGAATGTATTGGAAAGAGTGTAACCTGAGCATGACATAAATGGTGTGGAATAAGGGGTGGATATCTGTCCTGGTTCCAGTTAGGACAGAGTTAGTTTTCCCTCATAGTAGCTGGTAGGGTGCTATGTTTTGGATTAGAATGAGAAGAGCGCTGATAACATGCTGATGTTTTAATTGTTGCAGAGCAGTGCTTACACCAAGCCAAGGACTTTTCGGCTTCTCGCTCTGTCCTGCCAGCGAGCAGGCTAGGGGTGCAGCAGGAGCTGGGAGGGGACAGACCCAGGACAGCTGACCCAAACTGGCCAAAGGGGTATTCCATACCATCTGACGTCATGCTAAACAATATATAGGGGTGGCTGGCCGGGGTGGGGGGCCGGCTGCTCGGGGATAGGCTTGGCATCGGTCAGCGGGTGGTGAGCAATTGCATTGTGCATCACTTGTTTCGTACACATTATTATTAGTAATACTATTATCATTATTATTATTATTATTATTATTTTCCTGTCTTAATAAACTGTCTTTATCTCAACTCACAGGCTTCACTTTCCCGTTTCTCTCCCCCATCCCAGAGAGGGAGGCGGGAGGGTGAGCAAACAGCTGTGTGGTGTTTAGCTGCCGTCCGGGTTAAACCACAACACCCAAGCACTGAATCTCTTTAATGAGACAATTTTCATAAAATTACTAGGATTACATTGAGTAGACACAAAGGAAAGCAACAAAAACAATATGAAAGCCTCATCCCAAAAATTCATATTTCTCACTTCCCTTTAAAAATAATAAAAAAAAAAAAATAATAAAATAAAATAAAATAAAATAAAATAAAATAAAATAAAATAAAATAAAATAAAATAAAATAAAAGGAAATAAAAGGAAATAAAAGGAAATAAAAGGAAATAAAAGGAAATAAAAACTGCTCATTTAAATTTAACAAACATAACACATTAAAAAATATATATATAAATGTTCACTAATCGTTGGTCTAGGCAAATCATGTACTCCCACAAATCATATTAGTCACATAAATCCTCACTTTTATCAACTGATATTTTTCATGAAGAAATCTTAACTGATAGTAACTGGGATAAATTGTATATGAATATATAGAGACACATTAAAAAAAACACCTGGACACACTTGTAAATCAAATCCAATGATATTCCAGTGTGATATATGTCACACTAGGTAAAACATTCATTAAAGCTCTTCATTGCTCTAAAGCACAGAGAGAAATTTAGATGCATTCAGTTTTTGCCAAGATTCTCTGTTTAATATTGAAGACTGTATGTTTTTTAAACCTCTTAGATCTTTACTTCTAGTTCGTTTGTTTGTTTTGTTTTGTTTTGCTTTGTTTTAGATAAAACATATTCACTGGCATGGTTGAAGTTTACTAGTAGCTTAATGTTTTCTGGTGATTTTGAACCAGAAAGACCATGGTAATATGTGCAAGATAAGACTCATTACTGTTCATGGCCTACACCTTAGTTGCCTAACTACAGCTGGCCCGTCTGACTTGCATTTATAATTCTGTGCTAGGCTTGTGAAAACTATAAAGACAGCCCTAAACAAAGGTTCTGCTGAGTTGCCTGTCCGCACTGAAAGTCTGAGACTAACAGTTCACCTTTTTTGCCTTCTACCTCTCTTATTTGAGTCTTGTGGAGGATTGTATGATTTATTACTTTTTCATTGGGATTTCAGAGCCTAATTTTCTTCAACAGGAAGAAATTCAGGAGTTGTGAGGTTATATAAACCATAAACTATATATGCCCATTGCCTAACTAGAAGGCATTTCTTACAGTTTTTTTTTTTTTTTTTTTTTTTTTTTTTCATTAGATAAGTCATGTATAAGTCATGTGAGGACCCCACAGAATGCAATGGTTTTCTGTGAGTTTCCTGGTTTACTGTAAAGCTGCTTTAGGTCATAAAGGATATGAGCTCAGCTTCACCTGTTACATTCTGCTACATCTGTGTCACCTGAGTGGCCAGTTAGTATAGCATTTCTTTTTCTGGACTTTTAGAATATGAAGTCCAGCCTTAAATCGATCATCCAAAATTGGATAATCTTAATATTGCATTGCAGTTCTTCTCCCCGTTCCTTCCATGAAGAGTAGTGAGGCAACAGTGACAGAAATATGGCAATGAACTTGCAAAGAGAAGTAATTTATCATAATTATAATAATCATAAAGATTAACAGAGAAATACAGTGCAATATAAATTATTAACATTGATATGATACTATGATATAGTATTTACCCAATATTAACTTGATTTGGCATTAAAAAGTTTGATTAAAAATGTCTACTCCAAAAATTCTTACATGTACCCAGAGTAGTAAATGGAGACTCTTCCTTCAGAGATATAAATGCTTTGTTAAATAGATTGTTCATGCTCACCTCACAGATTACATTTAGTAATAAACTCATGTGGAAGCAGTATAATTTCATCTATCTGAATTCTGTTTCTGTATCTTCATTTTCTCTAGCTGTTTTGCATAATACCCATAAAAGTATTTAGAAATTATAATATACTGTTCAAGACTTCTACAGAACCCACAAAAATTATTATTTTTTTTTTTTTTAAGTTGCAAGGAGTCTTTCACAATGTCAAATAATAAAATAGCTTTGAACTGTGCTTTCTTGCAGATTATATAGCTTGGAGAAAATGACTGCTTTTAAAAAAGTAAAATTCCTATCTAGAGGCTTGTATTGGGTTTTCATGGAAAGGTTTCAGTAGCAGGGGCTCTGCAGGGGTGGCCTCTGTGAGCAGAGACCAGCAGCTGCCCCATGTCAGATCAGAGCCAGCTCCAGCCAGCTCCAAAAGGGACTCACTGTTGGCCAGAGCCAAGCCAGGGAGCAACACTGGGTGGGTCTCTGGAAGAGCAGATTGAAGAAAGGGGGAAAAAGAGCTGCACAACAGCAGCAGGGAGAGAGGAGTGAGAAAATGTGAGAGAACCATCCCTGCAGACAGCAAGGTCAGTGCAGAAGGAGGGCAGGAGGTGCTCCAGGCATGCAGCAGAAGTTCCCCTGCGGCCTGTGGAGAGGCCCCTGGTGGGGCAGGCTGTCCCCCTGCAGCCTGTGGGTCCAATGGCAGAGCAGATCTCCATGCTGCAGCCTGTGGAAGGCTCATGATTTCATGGTGGACAGCAGGTTCCTGGCAGGAACTGCAGCCTATTGGGAACCCACACCACACTAGAGCAGTCTTTTCCGGAACGATTGCAGCACATAGAAAGGACCCATGCTGGAGCAGTTTTCGAAGGACTGCTGCCTGTCGGGTGGCCATTGGTAGCAGGAGAGAGGTGTCCTGAGGGAGGAGTGGCAGAGAGGGGTTGTTAGGGACTGGCCCCAGCCCTTGTGCCCCCTGTACTGTTCAGGGGCAGGAGGGAGAGGTGTAGGAGATGGAGGCCTGAGGCTGGGCCTGGGAAGAAGGTTTTTTAGTTTTGTTTTTGTTTTCACAATCTTACTGTATTTTTAATTTCAATAAATTAAATTGATCTTCCCCATCTCTTTTGCCCCGATAGTAACTGGTGAGTGATCCCCCTGTCCCTATCTCAACCCATGAGCTTTTCCATCTTACTTTCTCTCCATCCTGTTGTGGAGGGAAAGTGAGAGAGCGGCTGGGTGGGCTTCTGTCAGCCAGCACAGGTCAACCCACAACAAGGCTTACCTTTGCATCTAGTAGCTGCAAAAATATGAGAAAATCAGAGGAAGGAATTGTCCTAAAGCAATTGTCCTAACTCATTGTTCTAAAGCAATGATTTTCTTCTCTTATCCATTCCCTTCAAATGTTAAACCCTACTGCTTTAAAAAAAGAATAGAACCAGAGGTGTTTTGGACTGACTGGATGTCCTTTTAAAAATCAGCATACAATCATGACTAAGGAATTGCAAATATTTGTTTCACAAATAACTGGTTTGCTTCCTTAAAAAAAAAAAAAAAAAAGAAAGAAAGAAACAAAAAAGTTCCTTCTCAATGTATAAACAGCTATTCACTCTGCTGTATATCTATATTTCTGAATATTTATATATAGCAATAAGAATATGAGTCACATTATTTCAGTGTTTAGGGAATGCAGCATATATGGGATCCTTTTTCCAATGTACTTACACCAAACGAATAAGAATTATTCAAAGAAGTTGAAATGTTTTTGAAATCTTTCCGTTGGAAATAGTAGGAAAACAAACACAATAAACAAAAACCCTGTGAGCTCTATGCTCAGGGTTAAAATGGATGGAGCTAGAAGCTTAACCTAGTTACTCAAGTCCCATATTAACTCTCTGGCCATGACACTACTTTTGCTCTCCAGAAGACTGTAGCATTTGCGTTGGGAGGAGTTTCCCAAGAGATGAAATTACCAGGTGACTGATGGAGTAAAGAAAACCATTAACAGAAATTTTCAGTGATCAGTCTGGGGAGCCATCTCCCTCTGACACAATATCAAATAGTCATGAATAAGTGCAGGCTACTCAGTGAAGTGCTAATGTGTTTGAATTATTTGTCTTTTGGTGAAAAGGCTGTTTGTTTCTCCCTGTATCATATTACAGCTGCCTGAGAGAAAAATAATTCAATGAAAAAACTTTTACTTGATGAGTGTAACCCATTTGCTTCTGAATGAAAATTTGTCAAGAAAACAAAACAAAAAAAAGATATTGTCATCTCCTAGTGGATGGTAATTTATCCTTTATTCTCTTTCCCAGTCTATTTTCTGTTTTGAAACTGACCCTGTCATTTGTAATACATTGAATTTCTATAAACGGGTTCTATCTAGTGTTTTTTAAATGAAAGCTTTAGTATGTCATAAACTACTCCTTTCTCATCCTTATTAACTGTTTCATGACTAAAACTTTTTAAACAGAGTATCTGTTGCTGCATGACACAATATGTAAATTAAATCCAGATCTAGAAAAAAAAAATAGACTATTAGTCCCATCAGTTGCTTGGTTGAACAACCCTTGCAATATTTAGATAGTCTTTATAAAAATGCAAAATTGAAATTGCCTTATACTGGAGTCCACTCTTCACAAAAGTGTTCTCTAATAGTAACATGAAATTGCCATACCAGAAAGCATTAGCCTGTATTCATTCCAGGATCGTCACCAGACAAGGAAGCTCTAAGGAAATATTATTCCCAAACAAAGCACAATGAGATATACAGGGAGACAGTGTACCTCTGCAGTGGCTGCTTATGCTGTCTCAATGTAAAGAATTTCAGGAACAAAACAGGTGGATCCAAGCAAAGTGTCTGAAACTGATACTCTCTACTTTGATAGATTTTTTCATGGAAAAGAAAATAAGAAGGAAAGCAGATTAATTAATAATGTTTCATCCAAAATAGACCATCAGGTGCACCAGGAATTTCTGACAAGAAGTACACTTTCTTTCTGAAAGTTGCACTGGCTCTGGAAATCCTGACAACTGGATACTATCTTTAGAAGTGCTGTAATTATTTTAACTTTTAATTTGTTATTGCACTGCTTAAAAACTGTCAGTTACACAGTTCTCCTAAACAGTCAAATAATCAATAACAAAACATCTGATGAAACCAATTACACACCACAAATAATGGATAAAATACAGTCAGTGGACAATTCACATATACCCCCCAAGACTGCAGACTGCTATCTAAACTATTCAGACTACAGTTATGCATAAAAATCACATTTAAGGCATGAAGCCCATTTGATAAACAATTGTCTAACAGAATAAAAAGGCGTAATTGCTTAGATAATTTATTTTCACAGGGAAACAATTCAACCAGTTCTAGAGAATATATCATCAACCTCCTAGAGCTTGACAGCCCACTAATTCTTCTGATAGCAATTCTGAAATCAAATGTCGTACCTACCACTACAAGCATATCTGAATAAAACAGTATGTTTTATAAAATTAGCAAAAGCTTTCTACCCACCTTATTTTGGGATAATAGACCTTTTTTTTCTTGATTTTGTTTGAGAAAACAAAACCTGTCAACAATGAGAAAAGGCAATTAAGGAAAATGTTCCTGAACCTGTGCTATTATGTCAACAGTATATAACACTTATGAATGAGTTTTTCAGGGGCCATTACACTCCTAAATCAGCAATATGCTTCCCTAAAGTTAACTCACTACTTTTGTCTCTATGACAGCATCTGCAGTGACAACATGTCCTAAACTCTCTACATGTATACAGCACAGTCCAATGCTCAAGTAATTAATTGAACATAACCATATGTCCATTCACCGAATTCATGTTGTTATTGCAGTCACTGCAACTGTTGGACAGTTTTTAGACCAATTATTATTATATATACTTTTTTAATGCAATAATAATTTGAAAGCACAATCATCCCTGTGAATCATAATGAATCTTACAGATAGCAGTTTTGAAAATATATAAGGTTCCTATGGATGTGCATGAAACGCATGGTGAATACAGCTGCAGCCCCTAGTGAGGGGGCTATCCTGCTATGTTCAATCAAGATGAGGAACATTTTTACATATTTCTTCAAAAAAGAGACATACAACATAAATACATGTTCTTTTGTAACAATAAAAATAATTTTCTCAAACAGCTCATGTCTTCTAGATACTATTAAAAATTGTAACTCAGTACACTAAACTTACTGTGCCAAATTATAACTGGCAGAACAGGAAAAACAAACAAACAAAAAGAAAACAAACAACAAAAAAATTACCCTTAGGTTCCTGAAATTTACAGAATAATATTATCAGAGTAAGCTATTAGTGTTCATACTTCTGCCAAAGGTCAACTATCACACCTTTTAAAAAGGCTTACAGAAGCAAAACAAACAACAGACAAACAAACAAACAAACAAAAAGCTATGCATTGAACCCTAAAAGTCAGTAACACCAGATCTTCCTAGGTCAAGGTCAAGGTTAGTGTAATAATAACCAACTAAATGTTTTTATCAATGATCTCTTTTTATATCAAAGCAGATTTATGACAAACATCCCAAGTGCTTTTGTCTCCCACAGAGCAGGAAAAAAAGAGCTTCAGTACTCAAGTACTCTACTTTTATACCTTAGGCCGTATATTTCTTCCAGTTTTCACCTCCATGAGACAAAGCTATTAGTATGTGAAGGTGATCTAATTAGTTCAGAGACATTGTTTTCTTATAGGGAAATCCATCATTCAAACTGGAAGTGAAAGAAGACTGTGGCAGAGCAAAGGATCCAAACTGCAGCACCAAATAAAGGTCCATTAGCTTGCCTAGCTTTAGCAGCTCTACCAAGTTCTCTTTGCCTAAAAAAAAAATAAAAATAAAAATCCTAGGAGAAACTACAGTCACTGTGCTTGGATAAAGACTGTTCTTCCAAATCAGAAGCTTTTCCTTTGCATAACCTACACCTTTCTCTCCCTGATCATCCCCCACTTAATCAAGAGCAAGAGTAATGTCTACAACACAGTACTTTACAGTGGAAGTATACAGTGACACCTGTTAGAAGCAATTCCCAATATATTGCAATATATTAACAGAAGTCAAGGTTGACCACCTTGGAGCTGGCCCAGCTGCAGCCGCAGCACCCAACCATGAGTTACAGGGGGATTTCTGGCCCTTGCTTCACCAGAGGTGGCCCGGAACAGCAGCATGACCAGGCCGCACCTGACAGCTCTCCTGAGAGAGGCTAATGGGAGAGGCCCTGAGAGTGGGCGCTGCCAGGGCAACAGTGTCTGCGCCCACACCCTCTGCCTAGAAAAAGCCTCCGGGAGGGCGGAGACACGTGGTGCCCACTACAAGCAGGGAGGGGCCATCACCGCATGCGCACTGGTGTACAGCTGGCATGGCAGGGCGCAGGAGCTCTGCACCAACTCTTGGCAGTCTGCGAGATCACCCACGTACCATGGTGTCCACCGGGCAGAAAGCTCACTCCAAAAAGGCTGTGGTGACCCAGGCGAAGGGCCTTACCAGAGACGTGGCTGTTCAGGCCTCTGGCTGTAGGGAGTGCCTGAGCCTGCCACTGCTAGGGGAGGGCAGCAGGGAGACTGCCAGTTCTCAGGTGGAAGGTCTGCTCACCATGGTTGCTGAGCTCAAGGAAGAGGTGGAGAGACTAAGGAATATCAGGGCATGTGAGCAGGAGATTGACTGGTGGAGTAACTCTCTGGTGCGCCATAGGGAAGGGTGCTGGGGGTATGTCCCTAGAGGGTGGTGGAGCCCCTGCCCTGTTGCTATCGGGCAGAGGGAGGGGACCAAAATGACACGTAGGGTTGGAAGTGAGACCCACTTTGGCATCACAGGCAACCCCCTTCCCTCCCTACCTCGCTTCCTCAGGTGCCCCTCCGTAATAGGTTTGAGCTACTGGATCTTGAAGGAGAGTTAGGTGAGGATGTGGTGGAAGGCCCCCCTATGAGGTCACATCAGAAGAGGCAGCTGACACCACACCTCAAGATTGCCACCAAAAAGAGAGAAAGAAGGGTAATTGTACTAGGAGATTCCCTTCTGAGAGGAACAGAGGGCCCTATATGAAGAGTTGACCCTCATCGAAGGGAAGTCTGCAGTCTACCTGGAGCCCGGATCAGGGATATCAACAGGACATTCCCCAGCCTGGTGCGCTAGACGGACTACTGCCCGCTACTGATCTTCCAGATAGGTGGGGAGGAAGCTGCGTGCCATAGTCTGAGGGGGATGAAGAAAGACTTCAAGGCCTTGGGATGGTTGGTGAAAGAGTCTGGAGTTCTTCTTGCCCAGATGCAGGATTCTACACTTGCCCTCGTTATATGTGCCCAATCCCTAATAATATTCTGTGAACTGGACTGCCTTTAGTGGCTGTTTTTACAGCCACTAGGCCAGCCATGAGGCCAGCCTTTCATTTATTTTATTTTATTTTATTTTAATTTATTTTTATTTTTATTTTATTTTATTTTATTATTTTATTTTATTTTATTTTATTTTATTATTTTATTTTTATTTATTTTATTTTATTTATTTATTTTTCTTCTTTCAGGAAACAAGATATGAGCTCATCAAGTGCTCAGCACTCATGCAGTACTAAGCAGGATACACACTGCACTCAGTTACAGCATTTTATTGTACAGGAAAAAAATGCCTTTTTCTATTATGTCAATCTAGTCAACATTGGATTAATGAGATAACTCACACAGGAATAAAAGAAAGAGAATAAGAGACAGGCTTTTATTCACTTTTAGATGTGCCCAGGGTCAAATCTTTCCTGGATCAGAATAGTGTTTATCCAATTGGTCCTTCTTGGCTCAGGTGTTATACAAAGATGGTAACAATCACACAGCTATTATAGTACGTTAAACCTAAAATATTACAATAGGCTTTATAATCTTAACGTCAACACTAATTTTGACAGCATTTAACTCCTTCATCCCAACAGTTACCAGATTTAACTGCTTACTGTAGGAGGTCTGATAAAGGGAAGTTGCAGGAAGGTTACTGGTAGCAGATGGTAAAGCTTCTTTATCAAATTGTCTGCTAACAGGTTATTGTCCAGAAAGATCTTTTTAAACTGTGCTTGAAGAACCTGAAGTCAGCTCTTTCAAGAAAATTACTAAAAGTTTTCAAGAGCTGTTGAGGTGCAAGGATCCGATTTCTTATTATTTTACTACACTCCCTTGATTGAAAGACATAGATCAGGCAAACACCCTTCCCTTACCAGCAAAAAACCTGATCAAATCTAAAGTGAATATGAACTATGATTTTAAAATTACTATTTGTTTCAATCTCATGCTAGCCTTCATATGGGCACTCATCTATCTTAGGAAATACCCAACAGTTAGGCATTCACTGCTCACTTTCCTGATCCCCAAATCACATCTTTTCCTGCTTTTGACAATTTTCAGTCACACAGTAATAGTGTTTACAGGATTTCTTATCAGTTTTCCATGCATTAATTTTTCTATTCACTTTCAAGAAGGATAAATTTCTGTATAGACAGAAACAACAGATATATGGAGTAAATATAACAGTCATTAAAAAACTAGTCTTCCACATTTTTACCTGCTCAGCTCTGTCTGGTGCTTAATAAACAAAACTTTTCTATGAGTAGACTGTTGAATAATAATTTTATTCATGAATATTTGAGACATACTTTCACCTCCTCCAAAGAAATGATAGAAAAAGGGCAGAAAAAAAATAGAAATGTACTGTGAAGGAGACCACAGAGAAAAAAAAAAAAAAAAAAAAAACAATTATTATTTCAGCAAAATAAGTTCCTGTAGCTGTAATGCTGCATTCAGGATATATCTCAAAAAAAAAAAAAAAATTCCAAGTCATTATTTTTCCAGCTTCTTTCTAACAGTAATGCTAAGGAATAAATTTCCCTTTATTTTTCTTTGCCAAATCAAGTCAAAACCAAAGCTAGAACAAAATCATTTGGTAAATCCTATAACAAACATTGTTTATTTTGTTTAATTCTCCAATTCTCCCACTTCCCCCTGCCCTCCCCCCCACCCAAAAAAAAAAAATAAAAATAATAATTTATGAACAAAAAGGCTTCCAAGCCCTTTAAATGTCTATTTATTTATTTATTTTTAATTCTCAGGATTCTCTGGCAAAAATTATGTATATTTCTGAAACAGGTCATTTCAAGTCTTCAGAATTTTTGGTAAAACTACTGTTTATAAATTCTTTTACTGAGATCTTTTACTGACATGACTGTAACAACGAGGTTATTTTAGGGTTTCCTATTTTACTACTTTTTTTCTGGGCCCAACAAAAAGTAAGATCCAGCAGAAAATCTACTTAATATGCATGTAAGAAAAAACACCAGAGAAAGATGGTGGTAGTGGTGGTGGAAAAGGTTCAGTCTTTCAAGAATTCAAGAAGGAATAATGTTTGTCTACATATTTTAAATCTCTTTCATCATTTATTACTTCTCTACAACCCTGGGCTTCCTGTTTCCAATTGAACTAAAATAAGATATTTGAAACACCCAGAAAAAACTCTGTTTGGTTATTCTGCTTTCCTTAAGCAGATACAGGAGACAAGAGTAGTCTGTAGTGAAAAAAAAAAAAAATTCTTAAAAGCTGTAGAAAAGGTCTATGTTCCAGAAAGTTTTACCAAAGTGAATAATGTATAGTTTGCTTCTGATTCTTTAGAGGTTAAAACTACAGCAGATATTGCCTGCTATGACAGCTTTACAGGCTAAATTATAGTATACCCATGCAATCAGCAACATTCCGGCTTACAAGAAGAATAAAATTAGATACAGGGGGAGGAAACGTTCCAAAACCTAATGAAATTTCCAATATTATTATAATTTATTTTTTAAATTCAAATTATTATCACAGAAAAGACTTAATGGCCCTGAGGGAACTGCCAGGCCTTACTGGCCCTGCCTGGGCTCCTCCAAATTACTACTACTACTACTGCTACTACAACTACTACAGCAGGGCTGGGCTCCAGCTCCCCACAGCCCTGCCCTGCCCTGCCCATGGCTCATTTCCATTCCCATCCCCATTCCTATCCCCATCCTCATCCCTGTCCCCATGGCCGTGAGTGCCATCTTAGTGCTCTCTGAACCTGTTTCCTCCCACCAGACCCGATCCTGACACCCATCTGCAGGATGACATCCACACCCAGTCTCAGCCCTGCCACATCGCCATGCCTGATGTTTGAGAGGATGGGCGCCAACACTGACACCTGGGGAACACACTCCTGACTTGTCACCAGCTGGATTTAACGCTATTCACCACCACTCTTTGGGCCCAGCCATTCAGCCAGTTTTCAACCCAGCAAAGCATATAACTGTCCATGCCATGGGCTGCCAGCTTCTCCAGAAGAATACTGTGGAAGACCGCGTCAAAGGCTTTGTTGAAGTCTAGGTAGACTATGTCAACAGCCTTTCCCTCATTCATCAGATGGGTTACTTGGTCATAGAAGAAGATGAGGTTGGTCAGGAAGGACTTGCCTTTCATGAACCCATGCTGACTGGGCCTGATTCCCCTGGTTGTCCTGCATATGCTGTGTGACTGCATCCAGGATGACTTTTCCCATCACCTTTCCTGGCACCGAGGCCAGAATCACAAACATCTTTACAGAAATAAATTAAGCCAAAAGCTTACTTGTTAAAATAATAATAATAATAATAATAATAATAATAATAATAAAGTAAAAAATTCCTTGTATATTTTGTATAAAACTAATGTATCTTCAACTGACAATCTTCACAGTATTAATAAAACTGATATGGCTTAAGTCCATTTTATTTTAATAAACTATTACTTAAACAACTTGTTAATTAATTGACAGATAAGAGAACCTCACAAAAAATATTGAACTAAATGTTTTTCTACAGAAATCCAGTTTTCTACTTGAAACATTTTATGCAGATATCTCAATTTTGATTAAATTTGACAGTAAAGGTAAATTTGTTTTGACGCTTTTGAAGTTGAACAGTTTTAATCTATTAGTGTTCCATTTCCATAGTGTTCAAATATGAAATAACTGTTTAGGTTATATGAATGGTAGTGCCTGAATGCCAAGTGATTAAAAATACAAATATATAACAAAAGCAAGCAAAAAATTAACTGTTCTGATCTTCCCAATGGCAAGAACTCCTTAATGTTTTTCAATGGTAAATTTGGCATTCTACTCTAGTTCAAAATGGGAAAATGGGAACAATATTCTTTGTTCTTTTTGGAATGGAAATTCTCATTCCAAATAATCAAAAATAAGACTTATGAATAATAGCCTAAACTTAGGAGTATTGCCAAATTCATTCTGAATAAAAGTTAGTTTTCTTTATACGTGTATGCGTATCAATATGCAAGCAGTCAACTTCTGTACATATATATTTATTTAAAAAAGAAGACATGCATATGCACACAGAAGCATATGAAGTTTGTTGACTGTATAGATTTATAGAACTCTATGTAGATATATAGCCACCAGGAAACAAGGTGGGTGTTCTACAGTCAAAGGAAAAGAGAAAGTCCCTCTACCACCAAATTTATATTTGCTTTATCTTGGGTGTCAGAAACAGTGCAAACAGCATCAAAATCTTTGCATGGAATAATTTACTCTTTGTGTAAATTATCCACTTGTAGTGTTTTCAGTGCAAGGTAAACTACTTCCAATACAAGAGTTGTATACATAAGGTAAGTCACAGGAATACTTTGGCTTTCTTTGTCAATCCCATGGTTTGTCTTTAGTGACTCTCTTAGCCTTTTTTTTTTTTTTTTTTTTTTTTAGCTGGGAACATTTACAGCAGCAAATTGAAAGGGCAAGATCAAACTGATTCAGCATATAAAGCACATAGTGTACTCCATAGTGTACTCCATAGTGTACTCCAGTAGAACCCACACATACTTTATCATAGAATCATTAAGGTTGGAAAAGACCTCCAAGCTCATCCGGTCCAACCGACCCCCAACCACCAATGTCATCCACTAAACCTAAGTCCCTAAAGCACCAAGTCCAACCTTTCCTTGAACACCCCCAGGGACGGTGACTCCACCACCTCCCTGGGCAACTCATTACAATATCTGACTACTCTTTCTGAGAAAAAATGTCTCCTAATTTCCAACCAGAACCTCACCTGGCACAACTTGAGGCCATTCCCTCTAGTCCTACCACTAGTTATCTGCTAGAGGAGGCTGACCCCCAGCTCCCCACACCTCCCTTTCAGGTAGTTGTAGAGAGAATAAGGTCTCCCCTGAGACCCCCTCCCTCTTCTCCAGACTAGACAACCCCAGTTCCTTCAGCTGCTCCTCATAAGACTTGTGTTCTAGGCCCTTCACCAGCTTTGTAGCCCTTCACTGGACATGTTCCAGGGCCTTGATGTCTTTCTTGTAGTGAGGGGCCCAAACACAGTACTCAAGGTGTGGCCTCACCAGAGCTGAGTATGGGGATACGATAACCTTCCTGGTCCTGCTGGCTACACCATTCCTGATACAAGCCAGGATGCCATTGGCCTTCTTGGCCACCTGGGCACACTGCTGGCTCATGTTCAGGCAGGCATCAACAAACACCCTCAGATCATTTTTCTCTGCACAGCATTTGAGCACTCTGCCCCAAGCCTGTAGCATAGCATGGGGTTGTTTTGACCAAAGTGCAGGGCTTGGCACTTAGCCGTGTTAAACCTCACCCCATTAGTCTTTGCCCATCGACCCATCCTGTTCAGGTCCCTCTGCAGGGCCTTCCTACCTACCCTGGCAGATTGACATTTCCCCCCAACTTGGTGTCATCTTCAAACTTACTGAGGGTGCACTTAATTCCCTTATCCAAATCATTGATAAAGATATTAAAGAGGATGGGCCCCAGCACCGACCCCTGGGGAACACCACTCCTGACTCGTCACCAGCTGGATTTAACTCCATCCTATTTAATCCTTCCTATTCTTATGTAAACCACGTCCTGCCTATATGTCTATATGTAAGTTCTGGACATCCTATCTCACCATAAATTTTGTATTTGTTTAATGCTTTACACATCTTGAATTTCAGTTCTGAAAACCACTGGATTTTTCGTGTCCCCAGGACAGAGATATAGACCTTTTAGAGGGAAGGAAGCAAATAATAACCATTTCATGTGTCCTTACCTCAACATCCTTTTCCATCATTTCATAAGCCTCTAATACCTCTCATCCTCCTAACAGGTAACTTATTATTATACTAGACTATCTATCCTTTATCTTTCACATTTAGCCTGTTACTAAGTCCTGCTACTTTTTCCTTTAAGGCATCTCCAAAATCTAGCCTTTCCGTTTAATTTGTGTCTTCAGAAAGAAGTAGTCATTCAGGAAATAACTGAGGCATAAAAAGGGTACTGACATGTCTATCATGTACTTCTCTTAGTACTTCAACTATTCCCTTCTTCTGGCTGTAATTCACCTTCTTTCACCATTCTTTGACCCCTGCTCTGAAGGCTTTATCTTGCTGTGTCCAATAGTAGTCAGTTATAACTTCAACATTCAAATCCTTTTAAAAGCACTTTGGTGTCATGTTATATTACTTCCTTTCTAGGTTTAGGGAGGACACCTCCCGTTCTTTTAGACGGAACTTCTTGTCTCTACAGGCCTTTAAACAATGAAGACAAAGTAAATACAATTTTTAAAGTTGTATTTTTTTTCTGATATGAGTATTTTTCAGATTTTTTTTTTTTTACTGCTGTTTATTGGTCAATAGAAACATTGACTATTTTAGCAATAAAATTAGTAGTAAAATAATACAAAAATAGATCAGTCTAATGTTCACTACATGTTCAACAGTTTTCACCTCTGATTATCCATTTCATATAATGTATACAGTGCAACCAGCGCCCTTTTACTAATCGTTATAAAAAGCACAAAATGTGTCCAGACAATGGGTCCAATTATACTATTTACTGTGTTCACATAGATTTAGAGTAGCTGTACTGACTTCAAAAGTTTGCATTGATCAAAAAAAGGAATATCTGTGTATGAACACCTCTGGAATAAAAAACATTCTGTATCATGTATTTTGCAGAACTGCTGAGAGGACTGTAAAGTCAGAAAAGATATAGGTGATGTTATCCCGCTACTGGATCAGTATCCCTACTCTTAAACTGAAGTGGATTAAAGAGGATAGAGAAATAAGAAGATTCATGAAAGTTTTTTGTGTTTGGAATGTGTGATACACCCTAGAGGTGAGAAGTTAGATAATCATGAATTTTTGATTGGAAAAATATCTTATATTGCTGCTCTTTTTTTAATGCTCAAAAAGTAATTTTTGGTCCAGTATTTGATGCGATGAACTAATGAAGCTGGGACAGAGCTAACTAAGGAGAGTCTTAGATTGAAGTCTTCCCCAAAGGGGAAGAGAAGCCAACTTTTGTTATCCAGTTAGATAGATAGATGCATGTAAATATAATGACTACCATTTGCTTCCTTTTCTTCCCTTACAAATTTCTGCATGTTTAAGACAAAGGATTTTTGCAAGACAAAAAAGAACTGCTCCTAAATTGTTTAGGACCTCATGCTATATTTTCTGAAATAGAATAGCAAAGGAACCATGAAGAAAGAGAAATACAGTTACCACTGAACTTTGTCAGAGAACAAAAAACAGCACTGGATTTTGTTTTGGGTGACTCTGTCGCTCTCATGAGGTATCAGAGTGACAGCAGCAAAGTCTGAAGTTGTTCTTATAGTTCCACATTCTTCATCCTGTTTTATACAAATAATTCAGCCATAACCACAAAAGTTAATTCTAGATCCAAAGAATTTAAGTTTAGTGGCATTTGTTTTTTATTCTCTTGACAGAGTATGCCAAAATAATAACTTTTAGCATTATCTATGAGCATTTTAGAGAAAGTTTAGGAAGTGAGAACCCATTTAAAATTTGGAAATGCTTTGATCACCTTTTCAGACTAACTTAGAAAGACAATTCAGTTTTATTCTTTAAAAAAACATTGAGTTTCAAATTCATTTCTAAACTTCTTTCAATGATAGTAACTATAGATTCTGTACTGGGACTTTCATACTTTGTAAAGGTTAGATTTCCTTTATAAAGTTCAATAGTAATCTAAAACATGAAAGCAAATTTTGTCTTCAAGTGGTGTGGTATCCATGTAAGGCAAAAGTAAGTACAAGTAAGATCATCATCATTCTTGCAACACCCAACTTCTCCCTGTGAAATGATCTAAACAGCACATTTTATTGATTTAATTCACAAGATAATACTGCTAACAATGATGCCAAGAGGATAAATAATGTACTTAACATTCTCTGCAGAGGATGGAGGGTAGATTTTTGTGTGTGAAGAAGATGGAATCACACCTAAATTTCCTTAGCCTGACAAATTACCTCTGCTACATTCTATGTCTCTATTTAATTAAACAAATATTCTGGTGGTCCAGGATTGTTTAACCATGATTAAACTCACTTAAAATATATATATATATATTTTTCCCTCATCAACGGTTCTTTTAGAAAGAGCAGCACTTTTCAGGTTCTGCCTTAATTTATTCATTTGTGCCAAAGGAGCCAAGTTGGAATTTAACCTTGAACAAATTAGTAACTGAGAACCATTCAGAAGAAAAAGATTAATCTCAGGGGTAGAAGGTTGATATTAATATTATGTCAGAATTTAACATGATAAAAAGAAAAGCAATTCCATGATGTTTGAGAGCAACATACTTTAAACTCTGAAAAATATTCTACATATTTTGTGAGCTAGATAATCGCAATATAATGGACTTGTGTCAGCTTTTTCTGCCAACAATAAAAATTTCAGTTGCCTTTTTTTTATATGACTAATGAAGTGCATTTGGAGAACAAGATAAGAGCATTTATGATTTGGCCTTTTGAGCCACACGGTTACTACTCAGTTATCTTGTCTGTTAGTATTCTAAGCAGTTCAGCAGTATGACCTAGGACAGAATATAACATCACAAACATTATAGTTATTGATGTGATCTTCACAGGTTAGTCTGTTTTTTGAATAATAATAAAAAATATGGATTTTTTTTTTTTTAGCAGATTAAGATCTTCAAAAAGGAGAACATGATTCAAGGATTGGTTGATATAGGTTGGTATTAAGTTGTCTTGAGAAGTGTCAGGTATCCATCCTCTATGTTCTCCTACACAGTGAATGGCACTAGAAAGGCTACAAAATTAATTAATATTTTGTTTTGAATAGGTAAAAATAAAATAAAAAAAATAAAACCACACAACTTTGTGATGGAACTCCTACTGCAAAACCATAAGTTCATACAAACACTAACTGCTGCTACTCCTTTATATATTATATGGAGTAATATAACTTACACATTCAAATCAAAATATGTGTTAGTAGAAGTCAGTGCTTAGAGATACTATCTTTGTTTCCAATACTAAAGAAAACTTATATAATAATATTTATTAATATTTATTTATTATCAGATAATTCACCTGTTACATGGATTTTTCATCCTTTTAGACATAATGCTGTCTATGGCTATATCTTTTCTGCCAATTTCTACAGAACCTAGCAAATCGAATTTGCTAAGTATTTCTTTACAAATCATCTCAGAGAGACACACCATGTACTTGTTTTTCAATTTTCTTCTACACCTGATTTCAAGTGTCATGTAGAGAGAGATAAGTGTGTAAAGAATGAGAGACCTCCACACCTTAGGTTGACATTTACAAGATTGTTCATAATATTTGCTGCTCTGCAAAGGGGAAGACAGGGCTGAATGTCTTTCTGTGATTTATTTATTTATTTATTTATTTATTTCAGGCAACATATTCACCCTGTACTTGAACATTCGAGCAGACCCAGATAATCATAGCAAATATGGCCAAGGAAAGAGTAAAATACTGTTTTGCCACTTCCAATCATTTCTTCTTCTGGTGCTCGAGAAGGTACTAGTTGCCATAAGAGCCTGGAGACTGGGTATAGACAGAAGCTGCTTTCTGAGAATGCTCTGATATAACTATGGGATGAACGGCAACAATTCCAGATAGATGTAAAGATCAGAGCAATCAAACCAAGGAAGCCTACACAGAAAACAAGATTCTACCCTAGTCAGCGAGGGACATTCTTGGGAGGGTGAGAAAAGAAGAACATCCTGAAGGTAAGAAAATCTAGTGTGTATATATATATATGTAAAGCCAAGATACAAAAATGTAAAATATTAATTTATATTTGTATTTATATTTACATTCAGCATTTCTAACAGTGAAAGAAGTATGAAATTAGTGAGGGTTTTTTGCTTTTTTTTTTTTTAGGCAACATTATTGTTTTTGTTCTGCAGTCATTTTATACCTAGAATAATGGCCTATGACAAATAAAAGGTATTATTTAGCCATTGGCATTTGGGTTTTATTCAGAATTCCTAATTAAACAAGACAACCCACACATACAGAACATGTCTCTCGGAAGGTATCCTTGTTTATTCAATAAAAAATACAAGAATGGATAACAAAATAGTTTGCCTACAAATCCTAACATAGGAATGGTTAGGAATAGGTTTGATAATAATCAATAACAAACCAACCTAACTCCTAACCTGAAAAAAACCCACAAGCCACATAGTAGAGAAGATCACAAATAGCAAGCTGGTGAGTTAGAGAAACACATTTATTAGTCTTGGTCCTAGAACAAAGCCAGTACACAGATTTGTAGTAACACAAGATGAACGAAGATGAGAAGCAGATACTTCACTTATTTGTCCACTGATAACTTAAGAGTGCATTATCTGCCATTCGTGCTGCCAGTTTACATAACCTTCTAGGTGACCAGATAAGGACTGGTTAAGCTGCACAGAGATAATAGCAAAAATAAAGACTTCAAATCCATGTAAGTCTATTGTTATTTTTTTCTTTGTTCCGTCCACATTTTCCTGTATGTTTCCAGAGACTGTTCTTTAAAATTCACTTTCAGAAATCTGAAGCCAAGCCATCAGCTTAATGGAAAGCACTGAGACTAATGGATGAATGAAGCCTGTGCTATCTCTGGATTTTTCTGGTTATTTCTGTTTGTTTTGTTTGTTTGTTTGTTTTTGATTTACAGGAGAGTGAGTTCTCGCTTAGTTTCAGTGGTTTCATCTGGGTTGGAGAAAAAATGTATACCAAGATTTGATGGACTACAGCAATAACAGGGAGATCATGTGGAGAAAGAGTTTAAAATTGGGAAAGAAGAAAGACTGAGAGAGAGACTTATTTCTCTGCAAGAAATATATTCAATATTCAATATTAGTGAAATTCTTATTTTAGGAAAAAACTATCTTGAAATATTGGAACCATTACATATACCAAGCAGTTTGCCATTCAGAATATTAAAAAAAAAAAAAATTGTAAAGAGTTACATTTGAAAAATAAAATGAAAAGAAAACATAACCATTCAGTTGAAGATTGATGCTATAATATTATGTCTTGTATTATATCAATAGCTTTTATCATTGAATGGCTATATCATTCTGTAGCAAAAAAAAAGTAAATTGTAAGCAACACTGATCTTTTGCATACATTCAATTTGGTGTATTTCTATAAATCTCAGCAATTTTGTTATTCAGGAGCACATTTTTTTCTGCAGCATCTGGAAAGCATTTTGAAGAAGCAGGACATATACCCTCTAAGAAAATATAAATCTGCTGGGACTTTCATGTAATTGCAGCTTCATCATTGTTTTCCCTTACAGTAAAAATTCCAAACTGTGATAGCATAAAGATGTTATTTGTTGTCCTCTTCCAGTAGCAGACTGATACCTGAAATTATAACTGGCTACCTCCAGGAATATCCAACTCAAAAAAAAAAAATCATCTGTAGACCAATAACAGTGACTCAAGCCATATCAAATCCTGACAATTTATGCTATATTGTTTTGCTGTACTGAAGCATAACCAGCTAACTTAGGGTACAGAGAGATGGAGAGAAAGAAAATGAAAGTGAAACATGGCATACCATCCATATCAGGCACACATACTGATAAAGTAATGGATATTGATGGACTCTTGCTGTTGTACATTTTGGGACTTTCAGACTCCAAAAGATTGTATTTATTTGTGAAGCAAAGGCAGGACAATAAAAGGTTCCTGTTTCACAGGTAACCCTGAATAAGAACGGGATAGCTGCTAGCAGCATGGCTGTTTGTTCTTTGCAAGAATTTTGGGTGAGGCCAATTATGATGGGAGTAAATAGCAGGTGGTACCATTCTAAATTCTAATTGCTACTTGTAAAGTAGGTTATGTAAACTTCCTGGAAAGTATTTTGATCAGAATTACTGTAATTATTGCTCTGATTCTTTATCTCATTATAAAGAAGTCCTCAGAGACAGATTTGGCCGTATGCCTTTGGATTCTACTTCTTTTAAACACGGCCACAAATGCATCTTTCTTGCTCAATTGGCATTTATTGAGGTTTTGTTTCAAATTGTTGAGATGGTATTCCATTATTTCAACCTAAGTAATGGTTATTTTATTTGTTTCTTTGAACAAAAGAAGCTTTTAGAGTAGCAATGTGGCCAGTGATGCTTGTGAAGATGAAAATACATATAAATCTTTTAATGGGAAATGAGAATAAAAGTAAATTCCAAAATTGATTTTACTGGCAATGGAGTGGAGGAACCAAAGGAAAATGGATGTAAGTATCATGTTAGCAATGATCTGTTAGAATACGTGATTAAAGAAGTCTCTGGATAGAGATATAAACTATCTCTAGTTTTATAACTATATTGATAAGAATGCGAAGAAAATATTAGAACAATATTATGCACTTTCATCTCTTGCAGGATTGTCTATGTGCCTTTCATTTTCTTTGTATTTCTCAGTTGCTTTGATTGTGCTGAAGGTGAAGCATCACATCCTACCTGAGTACATGGTGTCATATTTTTCAGTTTTTTGTCCCTTACAACATGATACCTGTTCTGTTTCCCTTAGCTCTTTTTCTTGTTTTTGTTGTTGCTATTGTTATGGTTGTTGACTGTTCTTTTGTATTTAGTGATTTAGACACAAATATTCATCAGTGTCATGAGAGCAGTTGTCCTTGAAGTGAAGCTAACAAAAAGACTAATCTTCCTGCCCCTAAGTTGCCTTGCAGTACATAAACATATCTCTCAGGTATTGACTCCTGGATGCCAGGCAATGTCTTGAAATGTCTCAACTTGATTTGAATGAAGATTCTTTCATTGGCCTTCCATATTTCCTTGGGGCTTTTTTTCTTGCCTACTAATCACTAATTTTAATGGCAGCCTAGTTATTCTATCACTGTCATTGCATTTTATTTTTTTTTTAACTAGGCATATTTTCTTCCTAGATGAACAATAAGTATCTCAACTATACTATCTAGCTATTTTTTCATTTAAGATTTCATTTAAGCTAAAATTTCTCCAGTTACAGGTAACCATTTCCAACATGATATATTCGGTTATGATTATGTTAATCTATTGTATTTTGCTAATTTTCAAGTGTTCCTTGTACAAAAGCTTTTCTTAATTTCAAACACAAATAATAGAAACAACAAACTGGGATCTAGAAGAAAAAGCATGTAGGAACCCTGGTGGGTTGACCTTGGCTAGGGGCCAGACACCCACGCAGCCAGTCTCACTCCCCTTCTTCACCAGGATAGGGGAAGAAAATACTATGAAAAAGTATGTGTCAAAGACATACCAGTGAACATCACAGCCAAAACAGGCTCAGCTTTGGGAAGATTAACTTAATCTGTTGTCAGTTAAAAATAGAACGGTGGATGGTGGGAAACAGGTAGAAAATAAGACACCTTCCCATGTTCCCCCCCCATTTTCTCAGGCTCAACTTCACATTCCCTCAACTCCTCTACCTCTTATCCTCCTGAATGGCACAGAGGGATGGGGAATAGGGGTTGGATCCTTCCAACAGGCAGCAGCTTCCTTCATGGCACATTCTCCTGCTTGTGGTCTTCCAAGGGCTGTAGTATTGACATCTGTGCTCATGTAGTTTTTCCATGGGCTGCAGGGAAGTAAATACTCCACAGTAAAAAGGCTGAAAATTAAAAAGGCAGACAACATGATTCTGCTATCCTATAAAACCATATATCTCCATAACCTTAATCAAATCTATGACTACTTATGGTGGTATATGACAAGGCTTGAGGTCTTTTAAATTTTGGATTGACAAAGCTGGTTCTCAAATGCATACAGAATTATTAATCTAGTTTAAAGTTTCTGCAATAGAGTGAAGTATTAGTCCTGTAATCTGTTGCAAAGTTAAGAAGAATTGAATGAAAACAGAGTATCTGAAAGTATATATAGCATATAATATATTATTATAATCATATAGCAGTAATTCCAATGGAAAATTGAGAAAAGTAAATTCAAGCACAGTCTCATCACAGAAACAATGAGGATGCTTCAGAGAATAGCATAGGCAGTGTGCCTATTTGACAGGACCTGCTTATTTCCTGTTAAACACAAGTAGGTATGTGGGAATAAAAATGTTGTTTTTGCAGAGTTAAATTGTTTAAAGGTAAGGAATGGGGTATTGAGATATGCTTGCAGTGATAAGAAAACTTAGCAGGTGACCTTGTAAAATGCAGACAACCAGACTCCTTAGGACAATTAGGTGAAAATCACGGTGTTAAGTCAAGTCAGATAAGTGAAGAAACATTACCATTTCAAACAGTAAAAAAAAAAAAGTCAAAAGAAATTTGAAATTTAACAGGCCAGCAACTGAAGGCCATGCATTGTCTGTGAAGCATCAGATAGATTGTGAACCTGGATTACCCACTCAGTGGGGAAACAGGGGAGGGTCCTGTCATCAAAAAGTATATAAACTGTGTTTTGGAACCAGTAGGTGCGCTCCTGCTTGTGGGACGCCCGCCATTGCAATTGTGAATAAATTACTACTTCACTGAGATCCTCGCCTGAGCCTAAGTTATTGGCTACGGAGTGTTTCTCACAGGTATTATATGGTTTACAACAACCTAGAAATCTGACTTCAGGTGACACATATATATCTGCCTTAAACTTCAATAAAACTATTACGGGTATGATGAAAATACAGGAATCCAGATCCTGACATGCACTGTTGCCTAATAATTGCCAGAGCAGAACTGACTGTCCTTGCAGACTCCCCAAATGCCTGTGAGGAGCTTTTAATGATACATCTAAATGCTCTCTTTGCCTTTGTGTGAGGAGAAGGAAACAAACAAAACACACAAGCGCAAGGCTTCAGGCTTGCGTTACACTTCCACAGCCCCTAAAGCCTTCTGCTGGATCCTTTTGCCAAGAAGCAGACACTATAGGCCATCCCAAGTGTTGCAAAACATCAGGCAACATGCAAGAACAGGAAAGGGAGATCAGCACCAAAACAACACCATTTTATGCATTGTTTCTTTACCAGATTATTCTTGTAATTTCCTACGCTTAGGGGAAAAAAGAAGAAGAGAAAAGTTTTTATTTTATTCCAGGAGAAATACATTAAGTAAGATAAGCCCAATAACTTACGAAACTATACTACGTTTCCATATTGATCCTCACATGAGAGATATTATCAGCTGTAATTTTGGTATTAATGAGCAAACAAAACCTCTTCTGCATGCATATTTGTATTTAGTATTTCTTCCCACATGGAATTAATTTCTAGATTAAAATGTACAACTTAACATGCCTATCTTTATATAGCATAGAAATAATAAGGAGAAAGCATCTGAATTTTATGTAGTCATGTTGTTTGAGAAATACCTTTTGTGCAATTTCTTCTCCTAAACCATTTTTATCGCTCCGTCTCCAAGAGTTGAGGAATGACAGAAAGGAAATATTAAAATTATTTCACATTTGTATAAGATATGTCTATTCTATTTTTCTTACTAAACCTCTTTTTCAAAAGAAGAAGACAGAACTCCTCCTGGGAAAAAAAAAAAAAAAAAAAAAAAAAGCTGGGTCACTGCAAACGCATCTCAATCATTCATGTATCTTCTTTGTTGTAGTTAGTCAGGGTAAAGGAAAGAAGGAGGGAACAAGCCTATCAACTAACAGAAGCCAACAGCCAATTTAAAAGCTTGCAGCATTAAGGGACCAAAATTAATGACCGCCTTTCCCAGGTAATTATTGTTCCATTGTATATTTCACTGCCTTTATAATCTACAACTCCCTCCCTTTAAATGGAGGCTACTGAAATCAGTAATATGGTAGATCCGTAACTTAGTTCTCAGTCAGTAAGTCACAGTGCCTTCAAGAAAGGAACTCCTTCATTTAAGTAGTCATCTGTGTTCTCTGTGAACTGCAGTTACTCATAAATATGTAACTGACTGGTGTATTGTGTTGTGTATCTTTCTGTGAACACCTGGTCCACTGTGATAACCACTTATTTCTGTTGCCACCTGTGATAATTATAACTCTGTAGCTTTAGTGGAAGAGATTTATGCTACAAAACTGAAAGTCCACTGTTTAGATGCAGACAGTGATGACTGAGGAGGCATAAATATACTTTCACAAAACAAAGACAAAAACAAAAGCCAGGATATGTGAATTTTAATCTGGAGCAGTGCATGTGAGTACTCAGCTGTTAAAATAAGCAATCAAGATTTAAAAAATATAAAATCACAAAAATCGGAAACAGGTTTCTATTTATTAAGTTAACTCTGTCCCATTCTATTATGATGATGGGTTTTTCTTAAAAAAAAAAAATCCAATCTTTCTAAAACCTTAGTTTTACTCTAGATTATATCGATTTACATTATATCCATAAAACAACATCAAAAACAAACAAAAAAACCACCCACATTTTCTTTCTTAAGAAAGAGAAATAGTGCTAAATCTTTGCATTCATTTGGAAGGAACCTATGGGTTCTTAATTATTCTGTAAAGCAAACAACCAGGTGCCCTTACAGCCTATCCATTTTGCTCTGTGCATGTGTAAGCCTCTCTGACAAATAAACAAATATACCCAGCTAGTTCTTTTTGTACTTAGCATACTAATAAGCAATGAATTAAGATATCTTGGTTAAATCAAATTGCAAATGATCAGTGGCACCACATTTGTTTCATATTCAGTGTTCTATACAATTAATGCATTCTTCAGTTGTTTGCAATACTTCCACAATTTTGCATATCTGATAACAATAGTTATATTGGGTTTGCTTTTTAACCATTGCACTTGCTTAATTATTTTTAGCTAGATAAAATTATATCCCTGCTACTATAACACTATAAAGTGACTGTTACTAGATAGTTAAGAGGTGACAGCTTACCATATAGGTGGGGGATAATTTGGAGGAGTTTGATCAGTATGTTAGCGTAGCAACCACATAACCACCAAGTGATTATATGAAGGTGCTTTATTCAGCGCTGGAAGCCGGGGCAGGTGCCCAAATCTGGCTTCAAGTCCCGTTACTTCCCAGCCGTTATTTATACATACAATATTGCGTCAGGTATACATATTCATTACAGGTTGCAACATCAGCCTCGCTTTTCATTCTAATTAGCTCCCCTCCCCTTTGCACATGCGTGGCGCACTCTGGTGGTCGTCCAGGTGGTCGTCCAGATGAAGTAAGGAGTCTTCCTCTCCGCTAAACTCTTTCACCTTTCTCACTCGACGCATGCTCCCTCCGCTCCTTGGTTCTGCTTCAACTCATTTCATCATCTCCAGGCCCTTATCCAAGGTCAGGTTGTACCTGTTCCCTCCCAGGGTTCCCCTTCAACGATTCCTTTAAATGTTCAATGTACTCCCTAGGTTTCCAGTATACATAGATTACTTGATAATGTAAGTACATTTAATAATATTTAATTATACCGTATGATCCATCACCTGAGAAACATTAATAGAACATCCATTCGATTCTCCCCAACACTAACATTTCCCCCCTTTGAAAATACTTCACTCATACCAAGAGCAAGTATTTTCATTACTATTAAAACATAATTATATACATCCTGTTTACCGGTAACATGCATATTCGGGTTCGGTTCAGGAGACTCATAAGGTTTTCCATACATGATTTCATAGGGACTTACTGACATCCCACTTCTTGGCTGGCTTTATTCTAATTCTTAGCAAAGCTATCGGTAAGGCCTGTGGCCACTGTATCTTAGCCTCCTGACAGATTTTGCTTAATTGTCCTTTTAAAGTTTGGTTCATCCTCTCTACTTGACCACTAGATTGAGGCCTCCATGGGGTATGTAAGTTCCAGGTAATTCCTAGTAACCTACTAACCTCCTTAACCACATTGGCAATGAAATGTGGTCCCCTGTCTGAAGAAATACCCAATGGTACACCAAATCTAGGGACTATTTCCCGTAGTAACCATTTTACCGTTTCTTTAGCTTGGTTGGTTCGACAGGGAAGGGCCTCTGGCCATCCTGAAAAAGTATCAACCCCTACCAATAGGTATTTATAACCTCTTGCTTTAGGCAGTTCCACGAAATCTATTTGCCAGTAATCTCCAGGCTCTATTCCAGCTCTAGTTCTCCCCATCTCAGCATGTTTCCTTGCTACCGGGTTATTCTTTAAGCAAAGCTCACATTTTGACATTACTGACTTTGCCATTGTTAACATGTGTACCGAGATGACACCTCGTTTCAAATAGGTCACCATTGCTTCTGCACCCCAGTGACATTCATTATGTTTTATTTGTAAGATTTCTCGCATTACTATAGGAGGCACTATAAGTTGTCCTGTCGCAGTCACATACCAGCCGTCAGGATTCTTCTGGGCCTTCATCAAATTTGCAAGTCTGTCATCTTCTGCTGAATACTTTGGGTTTTTAGGTAATTTAAAACAAGAGAGGCCTACCTTCGATGGAATTAGAGCCATTGCTTTCCATACTTCACGCGCAACCTTCCGGGCCGTCAAATCTGCCAGTCTGTTACCTTCTGCAATCTCTGACGCCCCTCCTTGATGGGCTTTACAATGCATTATGGCCACCTGTTGGGGTTTCTGTACAGCTGTTATTAATTTCAATATTTCTTCCTGATATTTTATATTAGTCCCTTGTGAGGATAGCATTCCCCTTTCTTTCCATAATGCCCCATGTACGTGGACTACCCCGAATGCATATTTTGAATCTGTCCAAATATTCACATTCTTACCCTCGCTTAGTTCCAGGGCCCGCGTCAGGGCGACTATTTCTGCTCGTTGGGCTGAAGTCCCCGGAGGTAGGGAATTTGCCTCGATCACTACCTTTGATGTAGTTACTGCGTATCCTGCATAACGAGTCCCATTTTCCACGAAGCTGCTTCCATCCGTGAAAAGTTCCCAATCTGGTCTCTCCAGAGGCTGATCTTTTAAGTCTGTTCTGCTGGCATAGGTATGTTCGATGATCTCCACGCAATCATGACTGAGGTCTCCTTCCTCCGCAGTTGTTCCTAGAAACACTGCTGGGTTCAATAGGTTAGTAGTTCTTAAGATTACATCATCTTGCTCAGTTAGTATAGCTTGATATTTCATCATTCGGCTGGGCGATAGCCAATGGCCCCCCTTTTGCTCCAATACCGTAGTCACCATATGTGGCACGAACACTTCAATTTGTTTCCCTAATGTGAGCTTCCTGGCTTCCTGTATTAAAAGGACTGTGGCTGCCACGGCCCTTAAACACGAGGGCCATCCGGCGCTTACCGCATCCAATTGTTTAGAAAAATACCCCACAGGTCTTTTCCAGCTCCCAAGTCGCTGGGTCAGTACTCCTAATGCCAATCGTTGTCTCTCATGCACAAACAGCTGAAAGTCCTTTGATAAGTCCGGCAAGCCCAAGGCAGGCGCCTTTATCAGGGCTTCTTTTAATTTCTTAAAGGCCTCTTGTTGTGGCTTTCCCCAGGTAAATGTACAGGCCTCTTGGGTTTCATAGAGGGGCTTTGCTATGAGTCCATAGTCCATTACCCACAGTCTACACCACCCGGCCATACCTAGGAAAGCCCGTAGTTCGTGCAGATTTCGCGGCTCGGGGATTTCACAAATAGCTTGTATTCGGTTAACTCCCAATTTTCTTTGTCCTTGAGAAATTTCACATCCCAAATAAATTACTGTTGTGCACGCGATTTGTGCCTTTTGTTTAGAAACCTTGTACCCATTTAGTCCCAATTGATTCAAAATATCAATAGTTACCTGAATACATTCTGACTCTCCTTCGGTAGCTATTAATATATCGTCCGCATATTGTAGCAGCAAGTATCGGTCCTTTGGTACCTGAATCTGTTCTTGGTTAATCCAGTCTTCTATTTCTTTAGCTAGTTGACTGCCGAAGAGGGTCGGGCTATTCTTGAATCCTTGAGGCAACCTTGTCCAGGTTAGTTGCATCTTTCGTCCGTTCCGTGGATTTTCCCATTCAAAAGCAAAAAGCTTTCTACTTTCCTTGTCAATGGGTATGCAGAAGAAGGCGTCTTTTAAATCAATTACCGTAAACCACTTATATTTCTCTTTTACAGATGTTAACAATGTATAAGGATTAGCCACCACTGGGTGAATATCTTTTGTTATTTCGTTTATTGCCCTAAGGTCCTGCACTAGCCTGTATTCCCCATTAGGTTTCTTTACTGGGAAAATTGGGGTATTATATTCAGATTTGCATTCCTCCAGAATGTGGTAGCTAAGAAATTTATCTATAATCTTTACTATCCCTAGCCTAGCTTCTAGCTTCAACGGGTACTGTTTAATCCGTACCGGTCGGGCCCCTTCCTTAAGTTCAATTTTTACTGGCTGGGCTAGTTTTGATTTTCCAGGCTATTTCCAACAGCCTATCCAAATTTCTCAAATCTGCACCTTCTAACTTTTGCAATTTCTTCCTAATATCCTCTTGGGCTTGTCCCAAGAAAATGAGTGCTAATTGAGCTTTAGCTTGCTCAGTCTCTACGTCTAAATCTGTATATTTCTTAGCAGTTTCTTTCAATCTCTCTAAAAAGGCGGAAGGTGATTCCGCTTTTTCTTGCCTGACATTATACAATTTTGACCAATTTATGGTCCGGGGCATGGCATTCTGTACCCCGATTTGTACCCAATCTTGATATCTCTTCAGCCTCCTTATTCCATCCCCTGTGTTATAATCCCACTGGGGATCCTCGGTGGGGAAGTTTTGATCTAGATTTCCAAGCACTAATCCATTACGTATATCTTCTCGGGCTCTCTCTCTGGCTGCCCGTAATACCATGTCCTTTTCTGTTGAATCCATCAAAGTATCCAGGATCACCTGGAGATCATCCCAATCGGGATTTTGGGTTTTAATTATCATTTTCATTATCCTAGCTACTTTATCTGGGTTTTCCCTGTAGGTGCCGGCTGCTTGCTTCCATATCATTAAATCCCCAGCTGAAAAAGGCACCTTGACATATACCGGTCCTTCTGTCCCCACTCCTTGCCTGAGGGGAGCGATTATTTTCCCTCCCTCTTCATTTATAGTTTCCCCTGCCCTTCGCTGTTGCCGGGTCCTATGTGACACAGGGGAGGCTAAAGTCGGGGATTCTCCATTACTACTGCTATCTTCCTTTTCTTTTTCTCTCTGTCCTGGCTCTTCCGGCGGAGCCGACGGCGCAACTTCCAAGTCAATATTTCCATTATTCATTTCCCCATAATACTTATTATTCTCTATTGCCTGATGCTGTATACAGCGTCTCTCCTTAGTACATGCACAACAACGTTCCTCAGTTGAAACCTCAAGCACCATTATTCCACAAGCATGCTGCCATTCAGGCTTTCGGCGCAAATAAAAGAATAATTCCACATACGGCAGTTCATCATATTTTCCTTCCCGCTTACAAAATAGCATCAATTGTAAAATTGTATTATATTGCAATGTCCCATTCTCAGGCCAAGTTTCTTGGTCCTCTAGTTTATACTGTGGCCACCAAATGTTACAATAATCAATCAGCTTTCCTTTCCGCATTTCTTGACCAAAACCTCCCTCTTTCCAGTGTGCTAGCAAACACCCCAGCGGGGATGTCCGCGGGATAGGTACATCTTTTCCCAGAATTTCTTTAATCTTTTTCATTTTGAGCTTATGATACGGACCCAAAAGCTGCCGGAGCAGCAACACACTCTCCCGAAAGCTGCCGGAGCAGCAACACACTCTCCCGAAAGCTGCCGGAGCAGCAACACACTCTCCCGAAAGCTGCCGGAGCAGCAACACACTCTCCCAAAAGCTGCCGGAGCAGCAACACACTCTCTCGAAAGCTGCCGGAGCAGCAACAGCACACTTTCCGGAAGCTGCCGGAGCAGCAGCGTGCTTTCCCAAAAGCTGCCGGAGCAGCAGCGTGCTTTCCCAAAAGCTGCCGGAGCAGCAGCAGCACGCTTTTTACATACCAATAATACCAGGTGCTGACCCTTCAGCACAAACCAATACAATTACCAATGCCGAACCTGCAGAGCTTTCGCTCTGTCTAACGGACGGCGCCTAGGCTTACCCCGGGAGCTCCCTGCCCAACCGAGCGTGGCTTTCGCCGCGTCTGACCGGCAGGCTTTCCCAATCAAATCGGTACCGAATACCCAAAGTTGAAAGCACCTTTGCTTACCACTCCAGTGGTACGTCGTGAGCAGCGGAGGTCGGTCGTGGTCGACTGCTCCCCGAGAATCCCTCGGTGCCGGCTGGAGCGAAACCGAGACATGAGCCGCCTCAGCAGTGCCCACGCTGTCCCACCTGGGTCGCCAAAATGTTAGCGTAGCAACCACATAACCACCAAGTGATTATATGAAGGTGCTTTATTCAGCGCTGGAAGCCGGGGCAGGTGCCCAAATCTGGCTTCAAGTCCCGTTACTTCCCAGCCGTTATTTATACATACAATATTGCGTCAGGTATACATATTCATTACAGGTTGCAACATCAGCCTCGCTTTTCATTCTAATTAGCTCCCCTCCCCTTTGCACATGCGTGGCGCACTCTGGTGGTCGTCCAGGTGGTCGTCCAGATGAAGTAAGGAGTCTTCCTCTCCGCTAAACTCTTTCACCTTTCTCACTCGACGCATGCTCCCTCCGCTCCTTGGTTCTGCTTCAACTCATTTCATCATCTCCAGGCCCTTATCCAAGGTCAGGTTGTACCTGTTCCCTCCCAGGGTTCCCCTTCAACGATTCCTTTAAATGTTCAATGTACTCCCTAGGTTTCCAGTATACATAGATTACTTGATAATGTAAGTACATTTAATAATATTTAATTATACCGTATGATCCATCACCTGAGAAACATTAATAGAACATCCATTCGATTCCCCCCAACACTAACAAGTATGCATAAATATAGCTATTTTTCCTTTTGTGGGGATTAGTAAAACGCTTCAAAACTGCAGTAAAGTGCATTTAAGAATACCAAATTCACCAAAACATTGACAATACTAGTTAAGTCACACTCCATTCTGTGCACGGTGCTAGACAGAATAGACACAAGCTGCTATGATGAATTGTTTGATACATTTTAAATTAATCTCATACTTTTTTTTTTTTAAACATTATCTCCTTTCTTTGTGGTACTCTAAGCAATTGCTTTGTTTATCATTCCTGCTTATTTTGGTATTTCTCAGGATTTGGAACCAAAGGAGCAGATAAAAAGAAAACCCCAAATATCTTCAAACTCATATTTCAATAACTAGCAGACATTGTTCAGGTACAAATTAAATCAATAAATGGTTGTAAATTTTCTAAAGAATTAAACTAGAAACTTGCCAAGGCTCTTTTTAAAGATTGGTAAAGGCTGTTCCCTGAGAGGCTGGCAGAGAAATACCCAGCTTAGCCTTTATTCCTCACTGTCAAGTTTTTGAAGGATGAAATTTGTAATCAACATAAAATATAGACATCTCTGAACTGTCCCTTACTATATTTTCTTTACTTGGAAAATTGCAGGGAGCAAGAAAAAAAAAAAGTAATACTGAAGTTGGAACCTTAAGAATGAAAATAGCAGAAAATATCTTAGAAAAAACTACTCTCAAAAGTTATTGTGTACTGAAAGACTCCATAGTGGATGTTAGCCCTCATTCATTTCCAGAAGAAGGAAAGAGTGAATGAGGTTTTACAGGAAGAAGTGCATATCTTCCATGAGACCCATCCTTGTTTGTAAGAAATCTATGTAAAAATTTTAAGGTACTACATGATCAGAAAAAAATAGCCATATCATTTCCAGTAGGACTATATTTGTGACGTTCAGTATGGCACTTTGTTTGCACTTGTTTGTGTGGAGAAACAGGAGGTCATATGTTCAGCAGTATTCAAGAAGCCCAGAGGAGCACAGGTTCATGCTGTCCCCAGGTACAGGAGGGCTGTGTGCTGAGCATGCACAATGCATGGATGCACTGAGGCTGCTGGGTTCTGAGCACATCTCCCATGCTCCTGTGGGTTTCGCTCCCAGGGCACAGGACCAACTTGGAAACTTTTTTTTTTTTTTTTCCAACAGATAGTAACATGGATAATTTGTAATATCTCTCCATGACTCATTTATCTAGAAGTATAACTTAAAAAGGATAGATAAGACTATGACACATTCATACAAGAAGTAAATATAATTGGCCATAACAGCTGTAACATTTGTTTCCTGCTTGGCAAAGCACAGACAGTGCTGTCATCAGAAAACTGGCCACAGATGGACAGCTTTTTTGTGAAAGAAAACATAGTGGTGGGTGGACAAAACAGCAGTTGTTGGATAAGGAACTCTTTTCAGTGACAGAGAGACTGGTTCAAATCTCTCCTCTAAATAATACTGTGGTTTGATTTTTAACTGTCTCCTGTGCTCCAAATGACTGTCCCAACCATTGCTTAGACCTAGAGGGCCTTCTTTTCTTTTTTTATTGAAACACGTGTTTTGTTTCTACATTTTCTATGACTTAAAATTGACCTGAAAATGGAATTGATTTAATGAAAAGGAAATTAAGTATTTCTTCAAACAAAAATTCAAACCAAGTACTTTACTTCAGTGAAAACTCTGGGAAAATGTTCGATTTTGAGTTGATGAAAACTAGTAATTTATTTATTGTTCAATTTCCTAGTCTCACTATGGAATTGAGAACACGTGCCTTCTTTACCCTCCCTAATTTTCTGAGAAGTCTTAAACAAGTTGATCAACATTAAACAATAGTTCCTCAAGATGACAGCACACCAGCCACACATTCCCGTGGTGTTTTTGTTTTTTTTTTTTTCCTTTTATTGCAAACAAAGCAAAGAAAAAATTGAGCCGAGTATTGCTCTGATTCAGTAACTGTAACTGAATCTAGGAACCACTGACTGAAGCAAAAATCTGAAAGTAAGAAAGAAAAAGCAGCAGCCATTGTCAATAGCATGCCTTGTATATTGAAAAATTCTTCTGTACTTTTTAAGCACATCCTCTTTCGAAGAGTGTAGGAGTTGTTGCTCTTGGACTTAGTACATATCTGTAGTTCACAAATCATAGAGCATATGGACATAGTCTATACATCTGGAACCATAGTTCTCATTTTCCCTTTTCCCTTTCCCTTTTCAACCAGTGTATGTTCATTCACAGCCAGAAGTTTCACATTTTTGTTTTACTTCTCTTTTTATTTCTCCTTTTTTCTTTTAAATTGCAGTGAAAAACAATATAGCAACACAAATATAAATGCTAATTACAATAGTGGTCTTCAAAAAGGATGAACTATTTTTATCAGAGATTCTTGGCAGCAAGAAGAGATGAAGGAAAAGAAACAGTGGAGATAACAAGAGGTTAACGATCAGAATAATGCCAATCTCCGAAATTAATTCATTATTATTTGTTAGTATTATCTTTTTTAGAAGATACGCTTGCTTCTAAGGGCTACTATCACCATTTTTTTGTGAGGGTTGATCTAAGATAATGAGTTTTTTTCCATTGCACGTGCTTTGTTGGTATATTGCAGATGACATTTAAAAGTGTCTTGGCCAAGAAAGCATTCATTTCTTATGTCTTAATCTAAATCTCACAGAGGAATAGCAGATTGTTTGTGATAGATAATCATCTTGACGTGAAGTTCTGTTAGTGGCATAAAACCTAATAGAAGAGCTGTGTCATGTAGGAGTTGTTCATAGAGCTTCTAGTTTTATCCCTTGCAGAAATAAAGTTGGTTCCATAATTTCATCTGAATTTCATGCAATATAGTCATGCACTATACAAAATACGGTGAAATATATATTTCTCATGAAATATATATCCACTGCCTACAGATAGTAGGTTCATGAGATAAGACTGATAAGAGGTACAATTTTTCGCATTTTGCTTTTTTTCTTAAAGTGGTTATAATACACAGATTAAGACAAAAGGAACACTGACAATGCCAATCAGAAGCAACATTAATAGCAGCAGCACCCTTGTACACTAATTTATCAAAGATTTATGCTGCAACACTTTCTCCTGCAAGATTAACAGCTGTTGGTTTACTTTAATTACAGAATAACTGATCTGAAAGTCCCCATTTATGCATCTTCATTTAACCCTTCTTAACTAGTATAGCATTTTTTTTTTTGTATCACAACAGGCATTATTTTTTGATAAGACAAAGTTTTCTTCCTGTATCTATAACTTCAACCAGCATCATAACATTCATGCAGTAGTTTTGGAGTTATAAAATTCATTATTATAGATGTGTTATATGAAGGAGACAAAAACAAAACAAACAGCACAAGCACAGCCCTGGTTGATATAAAAAGTTTTGATAATTCAGGTAACCGTTTCTAGGCAAGATCCATGAAAGAGCAGAGGAACCTAAGTATCACCAAGCTGTCTTTGTAGACTCTTCTGTTAAAGCAACAGAGCAACCTCCTACTCCCTAGTGGAAAAGCTATCAAAAAGTTCCTAGGAATCCCTCTGTTTCAAGCCATGACCAGAACTGTCTATGTGTATTGCCATACACAAGCTGGGCATTCTTACTTAAAAAAAAATCTTAATTAAGAATTAAGCAGCCAGAGTATTTTTCAAAGAATTGATAATCACATGTAAAACTTTTTTTTTTTTTTTTCCCTATAGAGCAGGAGGCAGCAGTGACAATTGCAGTGTTTTATAATTTTGTTACCATGCACTCAGAGGGCTCACCCAGCTTGTGCACTTGGTGAGTGAACTGAACTGTGATGCTTGATCCATCTGACGGGTATACCTCATTCTCCCCACGGGTCAAGCAATAATTGAACAGGCCCATGGTACCCTAAAAGCTATGCTTCTAAAACAACAAAAAAAGGGAATAGGGGTGTGACCCCCAGGAAAAGATAGCTAAAGTATGCTATGTTCTTAAATTTTTAAAGCGATGGACGGAGGAAGGTCCTTGCATCTGTTCATGCAGGAGAAAAGGCAACAGACAGATCTGGGAGACAGACAAATCTGGGAGAAACTGTTAAAGAAAGGGCACAAGTCACGGTAAAAAATTTAAGCGCCAATCACTGGGAAGGGCCCTACACTCTAATAACTTGGGGCCGAGGTTGTGCTTGTGTTTTAACAGGAGCCTGTCCTAGATAGGTGTCAGCACCATGGGTCCGTCCGGCAGTCTCATCATCTGCCTTAACGTGATCCCAGCACTCTCCTCCGCGGTTTGAACTCCAGCTCAAACAAAAAACAACGTATGGGAGGGTCCCGCTGGCATATGCAGGACCCACAAACAAGGACTCCAGGAGTTGGAGGGGCAGCCAGAGCCCCCCCCCCCCCCAGACTGGGCAGCACTCAGTGCCTGCCTCTCCTAGGGATGTGTTTACAAAGTTTGATAAAGATCGAATTAGTATGCCTGGTAGTTTTTCTCTGTGTTTTAGTTTGTGTTAATCGTGCTTTCTTAATTTGTGTTAATCGCGCTTTTTTATGTTAATAAAGAAGGGAGAGATGTGGGAGTGTGGCCATGGGGTTTGACAAGCCCCATGATTCGTGACAACATCAGGCTCTTAACGATGATGCCATCAGGAATGTAAAGAGTTTAGAGGGAACAAAGAAGGGTGATTCAGGAGACACCATCCCATCTCGGGTTGCTTGTTCTCCAGCCGTTAAGGCATGGAAGTTGCTGGGTGTTTGCTGTTGCCGGGCAAAGTTGTTGACCAATGAAGAGTTAGTGGAAAAGGACTGCTGTGGGGCAAATAGTATAAGAAGGGAGCCTGTCCTCAATATGGGGATGCAACATGGATAATGAAATTGTGCCCTCAATATGAGAGATGAAGTTAGGCCCTCAGTAAGAGAGAAGGAAGTTATGTCATCAATAAAGAAGGAACAGTTACTGATCCTAAAAAAACCCTGGTGTCCATGTGGTAGTTTCGCAACAGTAGGTCTCTAAGTTTACTCCCTTGGAGTATGGTACTATGGAATAGATCGGTATTTTCTTAGAAGCAGTTTGTATGTGTTTCTTTTGCAAAGACAGCTTTCTACTAGAAATGGGTCAGATGAAACCCTCTACAAGGAGGGGGGGGAAAAAAAAAAGCGATCCCTCCCTTGGGACACAGACTTGAAAGATAGTCTGGATTAAACATTTTTTTTTTTTTTAATCTACTTTGGGGAACACGCAAGCCTAAGCAAATCCAAGTCCATACTGTGGACGACACAGGCTGCTATCAGACAGCTCCTCACCTACAGTACTGCTATTTTCACTTCCACTCTTATTTTCATGTGTTGTTTAGAACAACGCCAACAAATGAGGTCTTGACACCTCATTTCAGGTTGTGGATTTCTCAAAGCTGAAAAGAAAAGAAGAGGAAAAATACACCACTAGTACACACTAGAGAGGAAGAATCACCTTGCAATTACTGTGGTTTGACTTAAATGATGCTTGACACAGAGAATAAGCAGTTATTGACAGGGAAGCCAAGTTTTATGGTAAAAAGGTGAAAAAGATGACTGGCACAAATGGAACAGCTACTAATGTTCACCTGAGTGCTTTGATTAATGGATGTGATTTGACACTTGTTTCTGCTATATAGCTTCAGATACCACAAAAAAAAATCCTGTTGGCTTTGAGGGCATTTTGTGAATTAAGTATTGCTCAACATGAGCCTGTAAAATAAATGCCAAACTTCCTGAATACCATTAATATTTAATAAAATGTATGCCATATTCTGATTGTTATTCAGATATATCATGAGCAATAATCCTTTTACTCTTACTATAGCTATATAAAATCAACTGAAAGCTACAGCACCTGGCATCAATCAGTTCGTTTTAAAATAGGGGGAGGGAACAGTATTCTGAAAAGAACTTATTCTTTTCTTACTAGTAAATTTAAGCTTTGTGTTGCCACTGTTGCAGTACCATCAGTTCTGAGCTAGCTGTAGTTCTATATTATTCATGCAGAGATTTTATTTTGCAATGTCCCTAAGCATGCAAACTGAACTGTAATTACATACACAGAGATACACCACGATTCTTTTTTTTTTTTTTTTTTTTTTTTTTGTTGGCCAGGCTAGAATTTCAGGTCAAAATCACAAATCTGTAACATTTAGCAGTTCATTGTCAAACAGATACAGCTCCAATTGCAGTGTCATTACAAAAAAAAAAAAAAAAAAGGCAAGCCCCCCATGTCCCAGATAGTTAATTTTAAGATTGAGCTCATTGACTCATAAAAGGGTTGGAATAATGTTGTTGCCTGTGATAGCACAATACTGAATTTGATGACCCTGGAGGTCTCTTACAGTCCTGTGTTCTGACAGAATGAAAAAAGCTGACAAGGAATAAAAATCGTATACATCAGGGAGATCTAGCTTCTAAATGTTATATGGGTTTCAGACAAAAAATTATATTGTATACTTAATGGAAATTACTGAAAATCCTCTTTGGGATTTTTCCATAAATAACAGAATAGAGAAAGGGAGCTTTATTTATCTAAGTTTTAGTGTTTCAGGCTCAAAATTCAGAGACAAAAAGGAAGACAGAGAAGTGGGAGTGGGGAGAGTAATGAGAGAAAGAAAAAAATTTAAAATAACTCCTTTGATTGCACAAGTTCAATGACTTTTTACAAAAATATTTTTGATTATTATTTAGTTAAGTCAGCACTACAGGAAAACATGGGAGAGGAATACAGAAATTTCAGTTTCATGACAGAGTCCTTGTTCAGTTGGAAGAAAAAAATCTTTAAAGTAAAATAGTATTCCTCTTGGAGACATAGCTGAAAGTTTACGCTTCTCAGATGCATAGTTTGGCCACATCAGTTACACTGCTCCAAAATGATCACATCATCACATCTTTCAAGGTATGTGAAAAAGCCTGGTTCTATATTGTCTTGTACTAGTTTTCATTTATAAATACATTGCCAACTGGCTAAAAAAATAAACTCGTGCAGAGATTATTTATTGCATGTAACTTCACTATATGAAGATGACCATACAGGACAAAAGAGAACTTATTCAAAATATTTCAAAACTTCTTAATTTATTGGTGTCTTAAGTACTTGCTCTCAGGCCTATGTCTGACATTTATACTTTATGCAAAATGTGACCAAATAAAAATGACAGGATTCTGCAGCCAGTTCATACCGAGTGGCCCATGCAATTAATTACTGGAGTCAGCCAAGTTGATTTACAGGGGAAGCAAATCCCCACTTTGACACATAATCAATCATTTTCATGTTCAATTTTTGGATCAGCAATTGCAGTTGTAAGAATTACAGGTCCTACTATAGCACATATACTTCTTGGGTTTTGCATCTCAGGCTTTGAGAAAGCCTAGCAAAAAATTACCAAATAAAGCAGAGTATGTTTATTTATCCCTTCCCCTTACTGTCAGAACACAATACTTAGCAGCAGAAAAATTATTTTACTTATTATTTTATCTACATAAGTATTAATCGGGGGAGTTGAACCCTTAAAATCCCTGTCAAATAGCATTAGAAGCACTCTCTTTACTAGATACTAAAAACAGATCTTCCAGATACAGACATGCATACACGACTATCTGCTTTTTCAGTCACAGAGTCATAGAATGCTTTGGGTTGGAAGGGACCTTAAAGATCATCTAAGTCCAAGCCCCTGCCATGGGCAGGGACACTTCCAACTAGTTCAGGTTGCTCAAAACCCCATCCAACCTGGCCTTGAACACCTCCAGGGATGGGGCATCCACAGCTTCTCTGGACAGCCTGTGCCAGTGCCTCACCACTCCTTGAGTAAGGAATTACCTGCTAACAGCTAAACTAAATCTCCCCTCTTTTAGTTTAAAATTATTCCCCCTTGTCCTATCACTATCTGTCTGAGTAAAATGTCTCTCCATCCCCTTAAATCCCCCTTTAAGTATTGAGAGGCTACAGTGCGGTCATCCCTGAGCCTTCTCTTCCTCAAACTGAACATCCCCAGCTGTCTTACCTTTCTTTATAGGAGAGGTGCTCCAGCCCTCTGATCATCTCCGTGGCCCTCCTCTGGACCCACTCTAACAGGTCCTCATCCTTTTTGCACTGGGGACCTCAGACCCAAATGCGGTACTCTAACTTCAGTCTCTACTTTCTCCACCATGTCACAACTGCCTCCAGTCTAGGACTTTTAAAGGTAGCTAGGTAGCACAGAACTCATTACATATAGGCCATATAAGCGTTTAGCCTCTACTACAGAGATTTTGTGGAATAGTGAGCTTTGCAAAGATTGTCTGAAATTATTTTTTTATTTATTTTTTTTTCCCACAGATAACAGGAGTTATTTTTAAGGGGAACAAAACATCGCTATCACCAAGATATATTTGTTTGTGAAATTGTCTACTAAAGAGTTGAATGGGTATGAACAACTGATTTATTATGCTGTCTAAAGTTATCTGATATTTTTATGTATATAGAGAAATTCAAAGAATGTACAAAAACACCATTCAGGCTGCAGTCAACAGGAGATACCAGAGCAATGCTGAAAGTAGATATTTCAAGGTTTATTCTCACATATAGAAGATTTCCAAATCAGAGTTAGGGGCCACATATGTAGCAGGTTTACATGGCAAAGTTTTGGTAGCTGGGGGCTGCATGGGGGCCTTCTCTCTGAGAAGAGTCCAGCAGCTGCCCCATGTTAGATAAGGGCCAGTTTCAGCTGGCTCCAAAGGGGCCTGCTGCTGGACAGAGCCGAGCCAGTAAGCGATGTTGTTTGCACCTCTAGGAGAGCAGATTTAAGAAAGGGGAAAACAAAAACAAATAAACAAACAAAAACATGCTGTACAATAGCAGCTGGGAGAGAGGCGTGAGAACCATCCCTGCAGACCCCAAGGTCAGTGCAGAAGAGGGCAGGAGGTGCTCCAGGCACTGGAGCAGAAGTTCCCCTGCGGCCTGTGGAGAGGCCCCTGGTGGAGCAGGCTGTCCCCCTGCAGCCCATGGGTCCCACATGGAGCAGATCTCCACGCTGCAGCCCGTGGAGGAGCCCCCGGTGGAGCAGGTGGATGTGGCCTGGAGGAGGCTGCGGCCCATGGAGAGCCCCCACAGGAGCAGGCCCCGGGCCGGAGCTGCAGCCCGTGGAGAGGAGCCCACGCAGGAGCAGGGGGTCTGGTGGGTGCTGCCGCCCATGGGGGACCCGTGCTGGAGCAGTTTGCTCCTGACGGATGGCCCCTGTGGTACGGACCCATGTTTGGAGCAGTTCTTGAAGAGCTGCTACCTGTGGGAAAACCACACAGGATCAGTTCCAGAAGGACGGCATCCCGTGGGAGGGACCCCACGTGGAGCAGGGGCAGAGAATGTCCGTGAGGGAGCTGTGCATATGAAGCATTAGGGACTGACTGCAGCCCCCTTTCCCTTTTCAACCACTTGGAGGGAGGAGGTGGAAGAGGGTGGATAGAAGGAAGGTGGTTTTAGTTTGTTTTCTTTGTTTCTCACTGCTCTAGTCTGCTATTAACAGGCAATATTTTTTTTCTAATCTCCCTACAGTGAATCTGTTTTGCCCGTAACAATAATTGTTGAGTGATCTCCCTGTTCTTATCTCAACCCATAAGCCCTTTTCATCTTATTTTCTCCCCTTCCCTTTGAGGAGGGGGAATGAGAGAGAGTTTGTGGTGGAGCTCGGCTGCCTACCTGAGTAAAACCACTGCAACTTATTATTTAACAGAGTTGCTGACAATATAAAATCAATTCAGTAGAAAAGGGACTGACACTGAATTTTTGTATGTGTGGTGCTTACTAGACTTTTTAACTGATTTTGAAACTGGAGTTTGCATTTGCAACGTAGAGAATGTTACTGTTTTTTTTTTTTTTTTTTTTTTTTTTTTGTGGCCTTTTATATATATAATCAAATTTGGAAACTGGAAGTTATATATTCTGTTGAAGTGGATGATCTGGGGTTTTTGGTTTAATTTATTTTCTATTGATTTTTCTAACTTGTGTTTGCATTAATACTTTATTACAATGATTTTGTCACCAAATTCTATTCATGATTTGAAACTTTTTGACTGCAAAAGAGTGTGTAACACTTTATAAATGAAATCACAAACAAGATATTTTTTATTGTTTGCTTTGAAGAGGTGTTTTACTAAGGTTCTGATAATTTGACTCATATATGTGGTTTTAGGTTATATTTATTATAAATGATGTTTTTATTCAGCGATTTTGAATTGCTGGGAAGAGGAGGAACAACAGATAAGAATATTCAGAACTTGCTATTGCTTACATCTGATGAAGATCAAATGCAAAGTACTACAAAGTTTTTCCATGTTGGTCTTGTAACAGTGGGCATCCTCCTTGTATTAGTATGCATGACTATAGAAAATGCAGGAAAGGAGAAAATTTGAATCCTTAGCTGGATAGGTGAGTTAATTATGAAAAAGCCTATTAAAATAGTCTGTGGATTACTAAGCAGTAACAGTCTTAGAGATTACTAACCATCCATTTATTAGGAAGAGAAAAAGTAAGGAATGGAAGCATCCCGATCCTTCCATATGTGGAAGGATTAGGATACAAATGGTGATAATAAAGACAGAAGGAGTGAAAGACAATGAAAAAGACAAGTGAGAGCAGAAGAGCTTGGCAGAGAAGGTGAAAATAAGATGTGCATGGGAAAAAAATATGACAAAGACCCAGCAGGTCTCTGGTCAAAAGCAAAAAGTATTAGACAAGCAGCGAGCCATTAGACTGCAAAGATACTGAAAGACATGAAAGGTCTAAAGTATATAAGTAACAGGAGAGTGATATTGTCAACGTGACGAGTTTTATTTCAATAAGACTTTTCCTGAACTCATTCATTTTGGAAAGAAACTGATTTTACACAATTAATTTCAAATCCAAAATTATTCATTTCCCAACTGCCTTAACAAAAAAGGAGAATTTTCAGTCTCATAAAGTGGTGCTTTCAGGTGGCAAAAACACTTACCTGCTATAAAAATATTAACATATTTATGTTTCTTACCAAGAAATTCTAGACAGAGATCAAAGACCATATTTCAGATTTCCATTCAGTAACCCTTCATAAGAGCATGGACAATACTAACCTTGCGTCTTGCCATCAACTTTGCTGCAACACCATTAGATCTATGTAGTGAGCTTCCTTAGGGCTCAAACAAGGTTCATTTCAGTAAAGCTTAGAGATATAAGAGGAATGAAGAAAAATACAATTCAAATTAGGATCAAGTACTTTCATGACAATCCCTTACATTGACCAATATGTAAGTGGCCTTTTAAAAAGTATAGAAAAGAAAAAAAAAAAGTGCATCTACATACACATGTGTACTGCAACATGCATATAAGAAAGAAGCAACGTATGAATTGATATCAGCAAGTCTAAATGACAATGAAAACACTGTTTCTTGCTGTTTGCTTGTTATAGACAGATAATAATACAGTTTTGTTACCATAAAGGTGAGTGGTTTCTTCTTCTGCAATGGCCTTGCATGCCATAATGAATAGTCAGTTTTGAGTATTAGTCATGAAAGAGAAAAGATAAGCTACATTAAAGGAACTGCACTGTGACAAAATGTTTATTTTATTTGTTTGTTTGTTTTGTTTGTTTTGTTTATCTATTTATTTATTTTACAGAGTATTCCACAACCAAACCTTTATGGAGCAGCACCTTCAACAAGAGTTAGGTAGTGAAATACTGTTGAAAACAATATACCTACTCCATCGGTATAATTTCTATCATATTAGAAATAATGTTACAACATATATAGGCCTTCGGCACATCTAGAATTGGTCAGTTTCTAATACTTTTTAAACGAATTAAAATCTTACTCTAATGCACTTCAATAACTGCAAATCTAATTTTTCTTTATATAAATATAACACATAGCTGAGGGTGCATTTGGAGCACTGTATAATTCTGGTTTCTATGTTATAAAAGAAAAATAAAAAAAGACATCATTACAGTAGAAAGAAAGACAATGAAAGTGTTGAAAGTTTTAGAAAACATGACCTATGGAAGGAGGTTAAGAGGACAGCATTTGTACAGCCTACAGAGAAAACAAGCAAGTGGCGATAAAATAAATATAGAATCACTGAATCATAGAATATCCCGAGTTGGAAGGGACCCACAAGGATCATCGAGTCCAACTCCTGGCATCACACAGGTCTACCCAAAAAATCAGACCATATGACTAAGACCATAATCCAAACACTTCTTAAACTCCAACAGGCTTGGTGACATGACTACGTCCCAGGGGGGTCTGAGTGCGCGATGACCCTCTCAGTAAAGAATCTTTTCCTGATATCCAGGAAATAATATCTAATATCTATAAGTACCTTCCAGGAATTACCAAAAAAAAAAAAAAGAGTTTTAGTTTAATTTGCCATTCTAAATAAAAAGAGAATTAATGCCCTGAAATTAAGAAAATGGAGGCCAAAAAATAAAAAGCACTTTATAACAATTAGAAAATGGAATAACCTGACAAAGTAGCTATTATCATTGAAAATATTCAAGGCATACCACAGAGAGAAACACTGGGTGAACCTATAAAAAAAATTCTAAGTGTAATCCTAAAAAGATGGGCCAGATGACCCAACAGGTCATTCTTAACCCTAATATCTATGATTTAAGGATAACACAAAATAATAAATCACCAGTAACAGAAATAGCAATGCATACTGGTAGGATTTTTTTTGGCTGTTCATAAGAAATACATTTATATGTAAATTGCAGGTTTTTAAAAGAAAATTGGTACTACAAACTTGGAGTCGTTTCCCCATATCAGTTCCCTCAGGGTTTAGGAAGTACTGTGGATTTATTTTTTTTCCTTTTAAATCTAAATAAATGTCTCAAAAGTACATTTATAGTTATTAGCTAGTGGCATACAGAGACTGAGAAATTAGTTAGGCTGAAGTTGTTTAAAAATAACATAGCATCAAGTATTCCTGCAAGTTTAAGGAGGTTTAATCTTGTGCAAAGTGATCTATTAGCTAGCTCCATGCTCAAACTTACATTGCTTTTATTCTGAATGCAAGCAATTTTTCAGTTTGATATACAATACCATTAAGTACTTTTAAGTCCTCATTTAAGAACATTTATATATTAACATTCTGAGAACAATGTTTCCCAAAAGCATAAAGATTTTGTCATTGATACTAGTCTATTTTCTTTTTTCTTATTTTCTTATTTTCCCCCCTCACTTTTTGAACCTTTCTAAGACAATCAGGAAAAGAAACCTCTCTATTTTGAGAAAGCAAATTGAAAGACAGCTCGATGGGTTTAAAGGCAGCTTATTTTAAAATTAAGGTAAATAGATTCTGTTAATGGGAGATCTATGCTCTATCAATGTATAATTGCCATACAAATTACAAAGAATTAGAAGTATGCTCCTTCCATGAAGGAAAATTTAAAATATGCCTGAACTGAAGTTACTTGGAATACAATTGTTAATAAATAAATAAATAAAACATTTTATTAATTCACACAAAAGGTAGACCAGGACATGAAAAAAGGCCTCTGTGACACACTAGATCATAATTCAATATTATGTTTTCCCCGCCTGCTGCCCATTAAATCTGATGACAGTAGCACACACCATGAAAAAGTCATGAGATCAGCCCATAAAGCAAAGAGAAAACAACAGCAAAAACAACAACCCCCCTAAACTTTATAAAGGGTTGTTATAGACTCTTTTTAGTTACCATTTTCTGATGTTTTTAGAGATCAGTTTTCATTGTTGTTTTGCAAGTCTGAGAGATTCAAAGGTTTTTGAAAGTAATATGAAAGGCGAGAAAATTCTGTACATCAGCTGAATACAAAACTGGGCAGTTTTCAGCTGCTATTTTCTTTAAAAAAATACTAATCTCACCTCTTCAACACTAGGTGTGATGTTTAGCAAACTCATTCATTTGAGATTTTCTCAGACCCTTGCAGTCAAGTTGGGAATTATTCCAACTTAATGATAATATTTAATATATATTTTAAGCGGAAGATATTTGGGACTGCGAAATGAGAAGGAAAGCACTAATTATATACAATAATTAAACAACAGACATAATACATGAAACATAATCTAATCCTTGGAGATCACCATTATTTTTTTCTCTTTAAATAATGACATAGCAGAACCAGTATGATTTATTTATATGTCTTCATTAATTGTGAATGAGGTAGTTCACAGCACACTTTCTGACAATTCCCCTACTCCTAACATGACGAGTTAAAAGAGCCAGTTGCATAATAAATTTAGATATATCCTCATGATATTTTTCTTGTAAAATAGATTGATACCGATATATATATACTTAACAACAGGCATTCATCATTTTAGATGCGCAGAACATGACATACATAGCTGACAGAAAATGTACAATAGTTCTTTCTCTCATACTATATACATTTATTTTATTCCAGCAAATATTCTGCTAGATAATTCAATCATTTCCAAGATGAGTGTTTTAGAAAAGGGATGCTTTATAAACATCCCCACATTCTTTTAGTGTGAATATATCTGAAAATCCAAAGAAAACATGCAAACAAAACAAAACATAAACAAAAACGAACAAAAAAAACACAAAGGAACAGTAGGTTGAGCCACAAAAGAGAGGTGTGAATATAAGACTTTATGTCAACATAATTAGAGGAAAGCATAACATAGCAATAACGAAAGGTCTGAATAGAAGACTTACCTAGTGACCAGATTTTACAGCTTCCAGTTGCAGCTGTAACTTTTTTGATCTTAGTGCTGCTGTTAGGATTTAAACATTTGTTAGAGATCAGAACCTAGTCCACAGCAAACTTCACATTCTGGAAAAAAAATAATTTTTTTAGAGAAAGTTCTATTTTGTGTGGTAGAGCTAAGGAATGGGATTGATTTATTTTCTAGACCATAAAGACAGTGCAAGGAAACAGTGCAGCTTCTCTAGAGCTGACACAGCAGATCAGGCTGTATATTGACTTCCTTATATTTGAACAATAATTACATCTATTTTGGATTCATATCTTCTACATATTTCTCTGAGTATGTTTTACTGTTGTATTGACTGATAATATTCATTCCAGAGTGCTCTCTGAGAATTTGTCCATAGTGCTTAGATGTTTGGACCAACTGGTGTTAATTTTTTTTTTATTATTATTATTTTATTTTTTTTATGTAAAGAAAGTTCAGGAAGGAAAAGGCTTTCCTGAAGAATAATTTGCATTATTATTATTGCACTAATCTGAACAGATTCAGTGGTTCATCATCCCTATGTACATATAAGAAAAGTGAGCAGGGGGAGATGAAGTGTCATAATTAAATTCACACAGTAGCAAACTAGGTTAGTATTGATTTATTTTCTTGTAAGCGTACAGCTTTGTTCCTGTTCAGTTTGCATTGTTTAAAGTGAGAGCATGAGGCTGTACACAATTTTGCCTTGCAGATTTGAGATAATATATCCATTTCCTTAAAATGCAATTTCTGTCGCTGTACTATTGCTCTCATTCTCAGTTCATGCACTGAACGATTTTTCTCACCGGGTGCTGATAAAAAGGCACTACAAGTACCTATTTGGGGGAAAAAAAAATATATTCTCATTGAAAAATGCAAGAAATATGTATTTCAAAAACATACATGTGAGTATTTTAGCCATCTACCCCTGTACTCTGTAGTATTTTATCCTGCTTTACCTCTAGGAGCTGCATGAAAGGAAACTATTAAAGAATAATACTGTGTTAAATTAAATAAGACTGACTAGGTTCCTTGGGAAGCAACGGTGATGTCTCTGGTTTGGGATGTTTCTATCTGCCCCTGACTACTCAGTGGAAGTATGCCTGGAGTACTGGTAGGGGAATACTCATACTGAACCTACAAAAAGACACATGAATAAGCACAAGTAGGGTAGAGACAGATACAGCCAGAGACAGTGAAATTATGTTTAGGTAAGGAAATATGTAGCACCATGTTTGCCTATGCTACCTTCTTTTCCTTGATAATGCATTTTTTTCCCAGTGATTTCATTCAATTTTGTTCTGAAGACCATTCCAGGGTCATCTTCGTCAGGTCCTCAAAGTGGAAAGGCAAACAAATACTGGATTGATATGTCTGGGAAACAGGAGGACTGGAGTCCAGAGAACCTTTCAATTTGCTGGAGAGTCCTTCCCCTAGAGAAGTGCAGTTTGCCAGGTCTCTTATTCTATGAGTGTATTCAAGAAAAGATTTAAAGAGTTTATACCACATTCACCTGCTAAACATGCTACTTATACAAATAAATACCTGTTAAAACATAATTAAAAATAAAAATGGAGGCTTTCCTTCAGGAAAAGACATTAAGGCAAGCTAATCTAAAATTGCAATTCTAAAGTATAATCCCTCCTACACTCATATATTTGTTTTGTCTATACTGACAGTTTCACCAGTATCTCAGTGAAACAGAAAACGGAGGAAGGAGCTGACAATTACTGTCAGTAATTGCCAATTATAAGCCTCTAGGAACTGTATGATGATATTGAAGCTCTCTGCAGTTTCTACACGAACTAACAGAGACTGTTTTTGTACCCAACAGCTTTCTTACCTGACTAATCGTAATTTCAGAATTATGGAAAGACAAAGAGGTCAAATCTGGCTTTACTCACACAGTTAATTTCAGTTAACTCAATTAAATGAACAAAGTTGTTTAACTTCCAGTTGGGTAAATGTCCTCTTGCATTTCATTTTCTCCTGGAGAAATCACTTGAAAGATGAAATTCACCAGAAAGCCATATTTCAGGAGATTTCTCCATCACAAACACGATTAATGTTATTTGAAATTTAAGAGGAGCCGTTTGATTGTGACATATCTGAACACTAGTGTTTTAACAATTTAATTTTATCAGTCCCATGCTCTTTGCAAATCCAATTGTTTTCAAAGGGATTAAGCCTATTCAACCTCTGCCTCCATTAGGAGACTACAAAATTTGTGAATTCACTTATGCTGGGTTTTAACTGCTCATCTGCTCATGGCTTAGCCCTTAAATTAGCAGTTTTCAGAATTTATTTTTATTTCCAGTAAAGGTAAATACTTTTGAAACATTTTAATTTATTAAGAAAACAACTCATAGAAATGCAATGGCTCTTTATAGACAAAATTGTAAATCCCCAAAAGCTCACAAGCAACTTTTTTCTTTGAAGTTCACCCTCCCCTCCCAGCCCCCCCCTACCTTCTCCCCCTCCAGAAAAAGGAAGAAAAATAATTGAACCTCAAAATCCAAAAAACAATACTAAAGAGTTTTCAGGACTCTTTCAGTGCTGCCATTGCATGGGTAAATACTGTGCATTATGTTAGAAAACCTGCACTGAGAATTTTCTTCTTCTAACAGTTCTTTGTATTGTTAAGATATAAATAATTAAGTACTCCAAAGTAAGTAGTTACATTTAAGAAATGGCTGCAAGCTGCAGCCACAGACTGTCCATGACTATTTCTTTTCACACATACTTTGATTAAATATAGGCATGGTGATCATCTTCATTTATCAAATTCATTAGAAATATGGATCATTTATTCCTGAAATGATGCATAATTCTGATTAAATATATATATACACCTTTTCCATAAATGAAAATCATAGTAAGTAAAGATTCTGAAGTGAGGAGGTATACAGAAGCAGATCATATATGAACCGTAGTACCAATGACATTGTTCACAAGTAAAATCACAGAAGATGATACTTATAAAATCAGACATTTGTCCTATGCATTATTATAGTGTTCCTAAGGCACAGATTTTCTTGCCATGATCAGAAAGTAAAGAACTGCGTTTATTTTTCTTTATTTTATTATCTGGGAATAGAAAATGATTGTCAAAAGGTTATTTTTGCCCCTACATTTTCTTAAAAAAAAAAATATATATATATATACTTTCAGTTAAAAGGAAAAAAAAATAGAAACCTTCAAAACAAACATCCACAAATTCCTAGCACTTACAGTTGAGAGAAAAGACAAAAAATAATATTAATCTGATACAATCCAGAGTTAAATGAAGCTACATTAAGATTAAGAATTAAGATCAGTCCTGTATGCAGTCTTGTGTAAATTCAGATCTTTGGTAACATTTCCTTTTACCTCACAGGAGCGGTCTCTTCATTATTTTCTCCAGGTTATGATTTTTGTGGTGAACTTCCTATATTTTTAGGATTGCCTCAATGTTTCAATACTTCTTTTTAGAAATATTTATGCGACTTCTACAAATGCAAGGCTAGTGTGCATTCTCTTAACATTCAATACATTTGACAGTCGAAATGAAAAATGACTGAATTTAGCTAAAATAAATAATAATAATAATAATAATAATAATATTGAATACTTCATCTTCATATCTCACCAGTTATACCTTTGGCATGAAATTACTCCTTGGATATGAAGTACTGTTAGGGCACTTTGCTTAACTAATAACATTTTATTTGAAGTCTAAGTGGAAGAACTATATTGGATCTAATAAGCCCAGGCGACTTGCAGCGCTTATATTAAAATACCACACATTTTTGCAATTGTGGATTTCCATGATCTTCCAGAAATTTTCTTCTCTAAAACATATTGAATAGTGTTACATAAGTAACCTGAATAAGTGCATATGATGAAGTTTTATGTGGGCTTTTTTATTATTGTGAGGTCATTTTATTTATTTCCCCCCCACTCCTCCTTTAACCACAGTCTATTTGCCAGCATCAGGTAAAGAATTTTATGCAACACTTAGACAGTGTTGTATTACTCAGAATTGTGATTAACCAAAGGGGTCAACTTGCATTAGAAACTGCATAAAACTCAGTCCATTAAATTGTCTTTTTCAAGCTCACAGTAATGGCTTATGGTTTTGATTACATTAATTAGTGCACCTACTACGTTGCCAGGCTAAATGCTTATTGTAAAGAACACAGAGAGTTCTTCTGGCATAGAACTAGCTTGTAGGGAAGAAACAGTGAAGAATGGTAGACTTAAAATTAAATAGATTAATGTTATGACAGGTAAATTATGATATCAAAAAGCTGGAATTCTATATCAACTATAGTAAAAAAAATCATTGTTTTTTACATATTTAAATTTGTGATATCTTATTTTACTGCTGTAGGTCACATAAGGCACATTAACTGTTCATAAGACAGTGCCCAAAAGAAAATGTTTTTATCTTCATAAGAACATAAATATTTGGAAAGGTTTTCTAGGCCCTGCTCTGCTCTAAAATTGTCTTTATTTCCACTGCAGCAGTTGATAGTACGAAACATATAGCACTGGATCAAGTTGTTGATCTAACCAGATTGATAATAGAATCATAGAATCATCAAGGTTGGAAAAGACCTCCAAGATCGTCTGGTCCAACCATCACCCTACCACCAATATCACCCACTAAACCATGTCCCGAAGCACCATGTCCAACGTTTCTTTAAACACGCCCAGGGATGGTGGCTCCACCACCTCCTTGGGCAACCCCTACCAATGCCTGACTACTCTTCCTGAGATTAAATTTCTCATAATTTCCAACCTAAACCTCCCCTGGCACAACTTGAGGCCTTTCCCTCTAGTCCTATCACTGGTTCTATGGAACCAGTTAAATACTTCCAGGTAAACACTGGAAGAGATTCCCAGGGAAGGCTTTAGATACGCTGCTGCTGACAGTCTTTTAAAAGCCATTTAGACAAACATTTGTCGGGAAGGACATACCTTTCTGTGACTGAAGGAGGCCATTCCCCACTTACAGGCAGGCTCCTACACAAAATAATAAATACTTAGCATTTTGGAGAATATCTAAATTATTCTCTATAACTCCTTTATTCAGCCAGTCAATGTTCAAATCAGACCAAGAAAAGGGCAAAAGTAGTAAATGTTCCTGATTCTAGAAGGCATGTGGAAAAATCTCAAAACAGACTGATCTGCCCCATGCTAGGACACCAGAAATGCAAGATTATTGCACTTATGGGCCTATAGCCACTGATGAGGCAGTGATAGCCTTCTGCTTAGCACTGTGAAGGATGTCACACGTTCCTGCATCATGCAACATGGTCACAGATAGTCCTCTGCATGGGACCACTCATGGATCAGATGACAGCAGAGTCAGCTGCTGTGGGAAAAGGGGCTCTAATTCATTCCTTGCACAAGAAGCCCAGCCAGCAAGCTACTTCATTGATTAATCTGGTGTTAATAGTGAAATATATCTCAGAAGCCTTAAACTAGGAGCAAGTCTTCCTGAAAGGAATAGAAAAAAAGTGATATATATATATACATACATATATATATATAATTGTGAGAATTGTATTAATCTCACCAGTCACACATTCCAGGCTTTCATCAGGAAGAGGCACAGGGTCGGCTTCACCTCTCTTCTAGGAAGGTGCAATAACTCATCAGCCAAAAGTTGAATGAACCAATGGTACTAATATTGGCAGTAGAATTCCTGACATTAATCTCCCTCTATTATTTCTGGGCCTCCAATGTCTCTTTCCTTGTCTAAGCAACATCACCATGTTATGTCTGTGTTAAGGCCCTGTGTCTTTTAGCTTCCCTGACCTCCTCATATCTAAGATGCATACATAACTTGAAAGAACAAAGAAGGAAAGCTGAAATTGCATCATCTAAGCTTCTCCCATAACAAGTTCTCCCCATCCTTTAAAGTTCTTGGTATGACTTTCTGTCCTTGCCACTGAGGTAAAGGTCCACACATAGATGCTAAAGAGGTATGCCATTGAAGTAGCATGTCTTTTCCATCTTAGAATCATAGAATCATTAGAGTTGGAAAAAATCTCCAAGATCATCTGGTCATTCACTGCCCTCCACAACTTTTCTACCTGTGAACTATAGCTGCCTTTCCTCCATTCAGAAGTATAATTTCAGTTAATGTTACTGCTTAGGTCAGGTGGCTAGTTACAGAGAATTCCTACATAATCCATAGGAGCAGAAACTTCCTAGAGCTGGTTCAGAGCAGACGATAGCTTGAGTACTCTGGTCTCTCACTGTAGAAAGTTAGCTCTCGCTGAACACATAGCCTCTTACATCACGACTATTTATGTGTTGTTTTTTCTTTTTTTCCCAGTCTTTCCTTCCCCTCCAGTTTTCAAAACTCATTCTTTAGTTAACATAACCAATATTTTATTGCTTCATTGCTTAGGGTAAGAGTGAAGGTGAGGGTGACACTGCCACTGATTTTGTAATATCACCCTCACATAAAAACAAACAAACAAACAAAAAACATACCATACACACAAACAAAACAAAACAAAAATAAAAAATAGAGGCCTGGAACAGGACTCCTTTCTCTTTAAAAAGAGTTTTTACATTGCTTTGCATTACTGCCTGTTACAACATCAAAGTTCAGGACACAAATTTTTTCCTTTTTCCTCTTCTAATGATTTTTGATTACATTTGCCCTTGGCAAAAGTTTCCAAATGATCAGTGCAGGACTGAAACGGGCAGCAGTTGCATAAGCTTGCTATGCAGTATGCCAAAGCAGCACTCGCAATGTCTGAAAGATTCAGGGCTGGAAAAATAATGAGAAAAAAAAGGAAAGTATACATACAGCTGTACAGCTGGGCTAGCATAACCTGACCATACTAACAAACAGGGTCATAAGTGCTCCACACTACATGAGGATGTTTAGACACCAGAACTGAGGGGCATAGATCCCCCTAACCCTAGCTATTCCTACCCTAAACTCTTTGACAGTAAATTCATGCCAGAGAACAGTGGTTTTTTGTTTGTTTGTTTGTTTAGATTCCTTCAATTTTGGCTTCTCTATCCAAAGCAATCATGAAGATATGTGCCTTTCAAAGCATTGTTCTTATCATATGATATAAGCTTGCTCTGACTACAGGAGTATGTAAAAAATAGTTTTTCTTTTTTTTTTTTTTCTTTTTTTTAGTTTCAAATCAGAAATAATATAGATCTAACATAAGTTTGGATAGGCTGCATTAAATTACATTGATTTTGCAAAAGCTATAAGAAGATCTTAAATTAGAGTCTGTCAGGCTTACTAGTTTTTCTCAAAGTTGCAGTTCTGATATATTTTTTAGAATCAATAGCTTTGATCTAGGTAAGTAGAATACACAGATTTTAAAAAGTTAAGCAGAGTTCTAAAGTCCTAAAGAACTTTTTGTGTACAGAGAACAAACATCTGTAATTACACCTTGGGCAAAACGGACTGGGAGTTCTGGACTGTTGAGGCAATTTCTCTTGGTAGATGAAATTAAAACCGGATGAAAAAAATCTCAGAATGGCAGTTTTAAAAATGCAGTTTGGTATGTATTTTAAAGCTTTTTGTCAATTTCAAAAAAAAAAAAAAAAAAGGTTAGAAAATGATGAGAAAACATTTCATTTCAGCAAGATAGAATAAAAAAGAAAAAAAAATGCCTCTTTTTTAAACTTGCATATTAGGGAGTTTTACTGATTTTAACACGTTAATACACCAACAGCCAAAATTGATACATTTCCAATATATTGGAAAAAAAAACACCACCAACAACAAAACACAATAAAAGTATATCAGAACAATGCAAACTAAAATGGTGTTTAACCTTATCCAAACAAATAATTCTACATTACACGAAATATACATATACAAGATAATTAACTTCCTTGTCTTACTTCTCAACAAAAAATATTAAAACTATACCATAATATACGTATATAAGGTAATTAATTTTGTTGCCTTTCTTCTCAACAAAAAGTATTAAAAATATAACATTTTCATATTTCTTTTTATTTCAGATTAAACAAAAATAACTATTAGAATTTCCCAGAGAATGGATGTTAAGTTAGCTGGTTTCAAGTTAGATGTTATCCAATATTTTAGATGGCAAGTGTGTTTACTCTAAACTATGGAAATACATATATTCTACTTCATCTCATTTGTTGTCAGAAGGTTAACTACAACAATGAAACTGATACTCTTTTTTATGAAATTCTGAGAATGGAAATCTCTGTTTCTGTAAAGTGATGCAACTACAGTAAAATCAAAGGATTGTTGCCCATCTGTATTTGTACTAGAAAAAGATATGATGTCCAAGTTTTTTTTATAATTTGGTATAATATGGATACTTGGAAGGATTTACCATCATATAAAAAGGAGAGCCAGAAAGATTACTTGTTCTTGTTAAGGCTAGGGTTAATGTTGTGGAACACATTTGCATAGTCATTAGTAGAGGTGATACAAGCATTATATCAATTACATCAAAAACCTTCTTTGATATCATTTCTCAAAGGCAATTTTATGTTGATGCTAAGAATCTGTGGAGCTCTGTTAATTTCAAGTATGTTCGTATTCACTATTAATAGCAATACAATAGACCAATAGCTTTTATTCAAAGTCACATGTATATTATCTTTCCAAGTTCTGTTTCATAGATCTGTGAAGATTTCATATGTTGATAGAATATGAAATATAGGATGCCTGCCCTATCCAGATGGCATCTCACTTTTTATTCTAGAAAAAATATATGTATATGCTGACCTATAAAAATGTCCCATATATATTTCTCCTGTGGTATGAAAGAAACAAAAGAACACTTTTTCTGGTAGATATGATACCAGGCACCATAGCACATAGCAGATTTGATAAATGTCAATGTGCCATGGCAGCCAAAAGGGCCATCCACATCCTGAGGTGCATCAAGTATGGTATTGCTCGCTGGTCGAGGGAAGTGATTGTCCTGCTCTGCTCTACGCTGTTGCAGCCTTGCCTTGAGTACTGTGTACAGTTTTGGGTGCCACAAGATAAGGACATAAAACTATTAGAGAGCGTCCAAAGGAGGACTATGAAGATGGTGAAAGGTCTAGAGGGCAAGACATATGAGGAATGGCTGAGGTCTCTCAGTTTGTTCAAACCAGAGCAGAGGAGGCTGAGGGGAGGCCTCATGGCAGCCTGCAGCTCCCTCATGAGGGGTGCAGAGGGGCAGGCGCTGAGCTCTGCTCTCTGGAGACAGCAACAGGACCAGAGGGAATGGCATGGAGCTGGGACAGGGGAGGGTCAGGCTGAGTGTTAGGGAAAGGTTCTTCACTGGGAGGGTGGTCAGGCACTGGGACAGGCTCCCCAGGGCAGTGGTCACGGCACCAAGCCTGCCAGAGTTCAAGAAGCATTTGGACAACGCTCTCAGACACAGGGTTTGATTTTTGAGTGGTCCTGTGTGGAGGCAGATGATTCTGTACTTGGGTGGGGGTAATCCCAAGCACAAATACAGGCTGGGTGCAGAATGGATTGAGAGCAGCACCCTTGAGGAGAAGGACCTGGGGGTGCGAGTTGATAGGAAGCTCAACATGAGCCAGCACTGTGCACCTGCAGCCCAGAAAGCCAACTGTATCCTGGGCTGCATCCAGAGCAGTGTGGCCAACAGGGTGAGGGAGGGGATTGTCTGCATCAAAAGACACAGGACCAGCAGGTCAAGGGAGGTGATTCTCCACCCTCTGCTTTGCTTTGTGAGATCCCACCTGGAGTCCTGTGTTCAGCTCTGGGGCCCCCAGCACAAGAAGGACATGGATGTATTAGAACAAGTCCAGAGGAAGGCCACAAAGATGATCAGGGGGCTGGAGCACCTCTCTTATGAGGACAGGCTGAGGGAGCTGGGGGTGTTCAGTGAAGGGAAAGCTCCAGAGAGACCTCATAGCAGCCTTTCAGTACCTAAAGGGAGCCTACAAGAAAACAGGAGAGGGGCTCTTTTTCATGATTTGTAGTGATAGGATAGTAATGGTTTTAAAGTAAGAAAGGGCAGATTTAGATTAGATATAAGAAAGAAATTATTTACCATGAGGGTGGTGAGGCACTGGAATAAGTTGCCCAGAGAAGCTGTGGATGCCCCATCCCAGGAAGTGCTCAAGGCCAGGTTGGATGGAGCTTTGAGCAACCTGGTCTAGTGGGAGGTGTCCATGCCCATGGCAGGAGGTTCAAACTAGATAATCTTTAATGTCTCTTCCAATCCAAACCATTCTTTGACACTATGATTCTATGATCCCTGTGGGTCCCTTCCAACTCAGGATAGTCTATGATACTCTGACTGATAATCACATTAGAATTTGAAATCAAGGGGGAATAGAAGCTTGGATGAAAAAGAAAGGGTTTTGCCTTTTTGCTCACATGGACAAGACTATAAGCAATATTTCTTCTGAATTTTACCTCTGATCTTACATGTTCATAATTCAATAACTTATAACTTCAAGCAAGAGGCAATGATTTTGAGAGAGAAATCAAAATCAATATTTCAGATCATACTCCAAAATGATTTTGTCTTTATACATTTCTCAGCTTAAAGAGTCTCTGATAAGGAAAATATTAACTAACTGAAAAAAAAAAGGTAATTCAGATATTAAAACTACCATTCTTGTATATTTCCAAAATAACAGAACTCTATCTACTTCTATCAGATACAGATGTGAAGTGAATAAACAGGTTCACTTTTTTTTTTCTTCATGCTAAAAGGATATCTTCTGAGTTAAATGGATGTAGATGCATATATATATATATATATTTATGTGTATATATATATTTAGATGAAGCAAGAGATTACATACACAGTCTGAAAGAGGTCAGAACCCAACTAAACAATCCACCAAAAAAATCAAATGCCCAGAATATACACACAGTACAATTACTTCATACTTTTACATATAGAAAAAACAAACAAACAAACAAACAAAAACCTACACTCATATACAGCAGCCTACATCCTTCCTACTCTGACAGTGAAATAAATTACCAAAATGCAAGTGAACAGGTGTATTTAAATGACAAATAGATACTCTCTCTGAAACTCTGAAAAGTAGTGTGAAATGAGAAGTCACAGCAGATTAAAAAACAAATGAGAAGCACAGTTTCAGATTGCCATCAAAGATAAGAAAGTTCTAAGAGAAGATAGTGTTCTCCCAAGCTGTTTCATGCTCTTAACACCCTTTTCCTCACAGTGGATAAAAGAATTGCAAGCACTGACTTCTGCAACACTATAGCAAGGAAGAGTCAAAATGCAACTGACATTGACAAGGACAGGAAGTTTGAAGACAGCTGGCATAGTTAGCTATGTATAAAGACAGTGCCATGATTTTGAAGGCTGGAGTCTGAGGCAATGCTCTAGCCTCCTTTTATTTCACTTCTGAAATTAATGGCCACTTCTGAAATATTCATGCATCTGAATGTAGTCTGTTCACTGTACCTACAACATTCTTTTTTCTGACTTTGGCCACAAAGCAATCTGGCTTTTATTCTAACCTCTGGAGCCATGCTGTACTTCCAAATATCAGTTGATTGGAAACTGCTTGCAGATCACATAAGTGTTTCATTGATATGGTAAATCATGGGATGCAGAATTACAGATAGGGGGATGCAAAGGACAGCAAGTTAAAAAAAAAAAAAAAAGTCTTGCTGCAAAGCAGAACAGCTGAATCCTCAGGTGAAAACACCTTTCAGGGTTAGGTAAGAGGAGCTATCTCACCAGCATGTTGTAGGGTAACATCATAATGCTGAATCAAGAAGCTCTGATATGAGTGCACCCTGGAACTTCCTTTACAATAGTTAACATTAAGGAACAACAAATGCCATAATAGCAGTACCAAGGTAACAATAAAGCAAGCAACAAACAGGTGGATCAAATTGCCACAGAATTTCTCTAAAGCACTTTCAGGAATCTTTTCAAAGTTTGAAAGTCTATCATAAATGTTGTATAATATTTTCATCTGAGATTTGCTGTATTTTTTTTTTCTCTCTAAGAAATGACTAATAGAATGACAGCAGTGGATTGTCATAATAGTCTTGGAGGATTAATCATTTCACTGAAAATTAGCCTTTCTCAGCTACATCTTCAGAACTGACCTTAAACCACCAGACTGACACTCCCAAGCCCAATGGTGAATACTTCATCTTCTTGTGAATTCCACTAAAGCTACTAACACTCTTAAGTACATCAAATCCAACCTTGCTTTTGCTATGCTGACAAATATTGCTCCTGGAACTTTTTGCTATTTAATGAACACTGCCATTTTTTTTCCATTAAAAAAATAATGCTTATTTATCCAAACAAAATACTTTTTTTTCCCCACAACATAATAGCATTTTAAATACTTTTGTTCCTAGCCTCCTTCACCTGCCTTTGCTAACGTAAGACTAACACCCAGGAATAAGACCACTTTGAATGTCTCTCTCTCTTTTGGTTGTCTGAATAGTTTTCGAACAAAAGATTTAAAGCAGAAGCAGAAAAGATGTGGATGTTGGGTTATGTGATTAAAAGCTCATCCACACACATGAAGGTGCACAGAGGCACAGCATCAGGAAGGAGAACTCCAATAAACCTATAGGAGAAATGAACTTGGATTTTCCCACAGCTGTCCCAGGAGAACCTCAGCCCCAAGTGTGACACCCATCACCATGGGTCAATGCAGCACGTCTGGAGATCACCTTTCCTACTGAGGGGGATCACTGTCCACAAGTATGGGACATGTTATGGGATGCAGGGAAAGAACCTTCTAGGATTGCACAGGGTGTTATAGGCTGTTTAGGGGAAGAACCAAAGGTGAAGAAAGGCAGCAATCAAGGTGCTTTGGGGAGGAAAAAGGGGGTGGGAGAAATAGAAGGATAAGGGGATAAAAAGGGCTGTTCTGTGCCAGTGGGCAGGTTGAGTGTCTGAGCCCAGCTGCTGGAGGGATTCAAATTACATATACATGTGTGCATGTGCATGTATGTGTGCATGTGCTTCCCACTAACGGACCTTCCTTTTAACTGGCTGTTGAGGGGAACAGTATAAAGCCATTGACACACTGATGTTGGTCTGTGTGGCCAGATGTATAATGTTTGTGTTTTCATATGTACCTATTGGGAATCTTTCCTTGGCTTTGCTACTACTTGGACCTGGGCAGGGAGCTGCAGCAGCCTCACCTCTATCAGGCTATGAGATTCAGCAACTCCCTACCACTGGGGACCATAGTATGTGCTTAGGAGATAAGAAAAGCGTACTAAAATCATAAGGAAAGGTGCACGTATGAATTTAGATAGAAGGACAGATAGACAAATTGAGAAAGAAAATATTTCTAAAATGGAATACCCAATTACTTTCTATCATAACATGACAGACTTTTAGGATTCAATCTGTGATATGTTTAATTTCCTCATACCAGCAAATCAAGGATGAATATGTATTAGCCAAGTCACCTAAGGCCTAAGAAAGATCAATAGATCACCTGGCTCTAGAATCTCTGGAAGGAAAGTAGCTCTGGAAGGAAACCCCAAACTGGTGCAAAGAAAGGGATTTGAATGAAAGGGACTTTGGGGCAAACCTTTATTTTAAGGGAATGTGTCAGCTGGCAGATTTAGGACACTAAAGTCCTAAGTAAACAAAACGCCACTTGTGAAATCTGTAGATAGCAGGCTGCATGGGGTCCAGTATTCTGTGTTATTCTTTAATAAAACAAACAAACAAACAAACAAACAATCACTGAAAAGTGCCCTGCTTCCAACCATGGGAAGGAATGGGGAGACTGGTGGTGGCTGACTGATCTGTCTACTGCTCCTACTGCTTACAGTGTAGGGAAGACTGGGGCTGCTTACAGCAATGTTGTACAAGGCAGAATCCAGCTACTCAACAGTTTCTCCACAATAAAAAATAAAGAAGACATTGAATTAGTATAATTTGGGAAAACAGATAATATCATGTCATACATTTATCTTTCTCTCTTTTCTTTTTGTTTCTCCCTCAACAACAGGTCATCATTATTTGATTGACTGGTTGTGAAGAGAGAGAAGAGGGCACTGAGCAGTCTATGTGGTCCAGTCTTCTCAGATTTGGGGGTAGAACTCAGGCCAGTGTTTAACTACGACACTTTGAAATTGAGGTTTCTGTTGCTAAAGAGGGCATGGTAAATCAACTATGTATATACAGGAATAACATCTGCATATATGAACATGTATATCTAGTCCAAAACAGATAACTACCCTTAGGAAGAAAGATACATTACACATGCACTCTGTGCATATATAGATATATAAATATATATAAAATACATGGCTTCTGTTTAAGTTCTCACTTTGAAAATAATGTATTAATTCAAAAAGACAGTTACTTATGAAAGACCCATGACAATACTTCAGCTTCTGTTTTCAGAACATACAATATTTGCTTGTGTCTCAGATATCCCTGAACACCTAATTACATTAATATTTCCCTTTATCTTAGCATGGTAATCTTTCTACTAGGACCGCAGAGGTATTCTATCTCTAAGGCAACTGGTCTTACTGAAGAATTGGAAACAAGAGACGCTTATCATTGACTGGATTTTAAAATTTGCCTTTATTAGCCAGCTAAGCTGTGCATATTATGAAGTGAACAATAATAATTAAAGCCCTGAATTTCCATTCTGGAAGAAATTCTAGAATTTTTAAAAACATTTTAGCTTGCAAGAAAAACTGCAAGTGACAGAATTCCTCATGGAAGGAAAACTTATTTCAGAGGGAAAAAAACAAAACAAAACAAAACAAAAAAGCCACATATGTTGTCTGGCTTAGCTTTTCTGAAAACTAAACAAAGCCTGACCCGACTGGGACCCTGTAGTCTGCCTCTAGCTGTAGTAAAAGCCTAGCAAAGTATTGAAGAAGAAACATAAGAATGTTCATGTTCTTAAGAACATTGTTTCATGATATTACAACTGAGGTTTCTTTGTACTGAATCATACCACAGGGACACCAGGTTTAATATTCAACTTCCAGCAGCTGGCATCTGCTGCTTTAGAGAAAGAGGAACAAAATAATTCTCCTAATTATCTGAATCTTTATTCTTCTTACTTCATATACTATGTCTGCCTCCTAGGTCTTTTTTATACTGATCTCAATTTCCACCAGTTGTCTGGAAATCATTACCAAAATCTTGTCCTTTTCTTCAGGCCTTGTTCCTCCTCTTTCTTTGAGAACCAAACATGACAGGTGAGCATATTTAATATCCTTTTGGTTGCATCCTTGACAGATTTATATTTATTCCTCAGCAAACTTATCCCTTTGGGTCTCCGCTCGTAATGCTCACATAGCCTTTTAAAACTCTCAAGACTTTCTCTCAGAAGTCTCAGGATGTTTTTTCTATTTGTTGCTTCATTTGCTTATAAATTTCAGACTTAGATGTCAACATTTTGCTGCATTGGAGAATATTTCTAACTCTACAATATCCATGTTAAATATATTACTGTACATACTGTTAAATACATTACTGTACATAGAGATATCTTCAGTAAGTTTTCCATTAATGTAGGTGCTTGCATGTGTAAAATGTCTTCCTTTATCATCACCAGCACTGCTACAGTATTTCTTGCCTAAACACTTAGGCACACACACTTTCCCATGTGCTTTCCGTGGAGTAAGGCAATGTCTGGTACACTTAAAGAGGTCAAAAAATCATTCAGAGTAGCATGTAACAGTGTGTTTATATCCTCAAACTGTACTGCTAATTAAAAAGTTCCAACAAAAACAGATTTGGAATGGAAGCTTTTCAAACAAGGAGCGTGGCTTTGCTCCTGCCAACCCAAAGATCCTGCTATACTCAATGCAATCCATGGTGATTTGAATATATTAATAAATAAACAAATAAATAAAATGTTACTTTCCATTCTGCTGATCAAACTGCTACTGAGCAGTTAGAAACTAGATTACCATATTTATCCACACCTTTAATCCTCTATCATACACTCTGATATAGTTTGGGAATAATTTCTAGATGAAAAATAGGACATTATCCATACCTGTGAAAATTCCAATAGTACAGCTCCAGGGAAGGTTATTTGTCAAGTAATTCAACCACACTCTTAAAAGCCATTTACATCACCTGAGAATCTGACCTTCTAAATGTTATGGAGAAGAGTTCAAGATCCTTTATCTCATGATAAGAGGTGAGCATGTAAAATAAACACATTTCATTATGGAGGATCGAGGTATATAATGTTTTCAACCTCTTTTTTTGTTTTGTTTTGTTTTTTTGAATTAATAGATTATCAATGACTATTAAAAGGCTGTTTTAATCAGCCTTCTGCCTTTACCATTGAAAGATCCTTACACTTGGTTCTCTTAATAGGATGTACAGAAGGATGTGCATATCATGCTTTAATTCATCTTTACTACTGTGATCTCAAGCAAGGATGTACTCAGGATAACCTCTCCACTCCAGATAAATTTGATTGGCTGGTCATCCATCAGCAAAAAAAATGTACATAACTTCAAGAAAAATGAAAAGCAAAAATGAGTATATAAATATATATTTAAATACACAGGATTTCAAGCACATTGTAAGTGCTGGCAGGTATTTTAGTTGAGAAACTTATGAATATTGTGAATTTTGAACAATACCATTGAGATTATAGGGAATGGAGAAATGAAATATTTTTAAAAATCTACAGAAAGCAGGAAAGCAAAAAGGATTTGGCCAAATAAGCACAGCAGGAATACTAATTTAAAATTTGAAAACTAAATGCTAAAAAGTAATAAAAGTACATGCTGGGTCTATTTTGAATTGGCAGGTGTTCAAAGTGTTTTACAGATTAGCTATTTTCCCTGGAACACGTACAAAATTTTAGGTACAAAGCCTATATTATTAATATACTGTGAGAAGAATCCCTCAGTTTGAATACCAAATTAGCATAATCTGCACTGGGTTTGAATCACACTGTGGATATTGTTGTTTATCAAAAAATGTAACACTAACAGTGGCTGCAGACTTTGTTACTCTAATAATTACAGTGAATTCTTCTAATGATAATGGTAATGGTAGCAATAGAAGCAGTAGCTTATATTTCTCATAGACTTTCACTGAGTCCTGAATAAAGTTAAAAAGAATCCTTTGTGTAAATTATCAGATTATTTATCAGATAGCCAAATTTAGTATTACATTTGAAATTCTTCAGCAGAAACAAAAAACATACTAGTTTAGCAAGTTTCTTGGGGGAAGAAACCAAACCAACCAACCAAAAAACAGCAGAAGGAGTGTGTTTCTTTCCAATAAAATACATCAGGGGAGTCGAAGACCCTCATCTCAGTCCTGGTTACTGCCAAACTGCCTGTACTTTCCAGGGACACTGGGTTTCCTCACCATCTTGCCTCAGCTCCTCAATGGGATGCAGTGTATGTAGAGTGTGTCTGCAAGGCATTCTGCAGCAATCACACAGCCTCCTCCCAGCTGTGTCTTGTTTGTGTATTTCACAAAGTATTTTAGTCTGCTAAGAATTAGATTCAACTCTGCATTGCATTTACTTCATTTAGCTAGTTTTTAAAGTGTTAGATAACCTTTCCTATCCTTCTGCCAGGTAGATTTGCTCTTGAGACATCAGCACTGTGGGTATTTACGGCACAGCAGAAGCAAGATTTTTGCTTTAAATTTTGGTACCTGTTTGACCATTTTATGTAAACAGATTTGTTTATCTCAATCAGAATTGTGTTCTAATTCATGTTTTACATTTCAATATCTGTGAAAAAACGTGCTTTGTTGGAAAACATCTGGAGACAGATTTTAAATGGATGTTAGTATATAAATGTTGAGAAAGATAAATACTGAGATCATCAGAAAATAGACCTAAGCCAATCTTATATTTAACTCCTATTAATTTCATTGCCAATTGAGTTTTGAAACCTTCTGGAAATCCTATTAAGCAAATAACCACATCTTAATAAAATATTGTGTCCATTGGCATCACAGATTTTCATACAAAAATTTTTGCAAATATTTTGTTATCTGAAAGACTATGTTTGGTACCAAAAAAGAGAGAAACGACATTTTACCCCCATCACATTTTAAATGAACAAAACCAAGTCAGAGTACCATTTTCAGTTGTGATCTCAATATTTGGTCCTGATGCCATTTCTTCCACCTCCATCATAACAAAGGATTGTTGTTTAACTTCAGTAAGTAGGGGAGCCTTCACTGAAGTCAAAATAGCTACAGATTTTTAAATTTTCTTCCTCCCTCCCTCCTTTCTCTCTTTGTTTCTTATTTTCTGAGGAGGTTCAGGTCATAAATGATAGATTCTTTATTACTTGTTCTGGTCTTTATCTTACTGATATGACCTACTTCCAAAATCATTTAAAAATTACTGTTACAGTTCAAGGGCCCAGCTTTATTCTGCTCTGGATAACAGAGAATAGGATACAACATGTAAGAGCTTTGACAAAGACTTGTCTTGCAATTAAGATCACAGAAAGTGGGTTCTCTTACTGGTCATACCATTTCAAACTTTACATTTTTTAAATTATTTAATTATTTTCATAAATAAAGTAGTGAGACTACAAAATCTGCTGTATAATTGTGCTGGAAACATTGGGTGAAACATGCAAAATTGATTTCCAAAGTATAGCAAAGCTTTTGCTCATGAATGAATTTGCTCCTCAGAGAATGAAAAGTAAGGAGAGAAAAACCTGGTTCATTAAGTTGTCTTACAGTCAAAAGTAGAAGCATCTGCTAAAATTATGAGGAAACTGATGGTTAGACACTGCAAAGGAAATGAAGAAGTAGGTGTGCATTTCAATACGTTTCAGGTTTCACAGACTTATAAGAGGAATACTCTTTAAAATACTATTCTTAATGTATATATATATAAACATATATATACACATTCAATCTGAAATACAGGCAAGGGAAGTTGTATGGGGTTCATCGTAACAAACACTTCTAAATAGCCGTATTTGCTAAGCTACTGTTCTGTTTACACTTGACTATTAGCTCTACAACATGGAGAAAGTTCTCTGAAGGGAAGGGAAGGGAAGGGAAGGGAAGGGAAGGGAAGGGAAGGGAAGGGAAGGGAAGGGAAGGGAAGGGAAGGGAAGGGAAGGGAAGGGAAGGGAAGGGAAGGGAAGGGAAGGGAAGGGAAGGGAAGGGAAGGGAAGGGAAGGGAAGGGAAGGGAAGGGAAGGGAAGGGAAGGGAAGGGAAGGGAAGGGAAGGGAAGGGAAGGGAAGGGAAGGGAAGGGAAGGGAAGGGAAGGGAAGGGAAGGGAAGGGAAGGGAAGGGAAGGGAAGGGAAGGGAAGGGAAGGGAAGGGAAGGGAAGGGAAGGGAAGGGAAGGGAAGGGAAGGGAAGGGAAGGGAAGGGAAGGGAAGGGAAGGGAAGGGAAGGGAAGGGAAGGGAAGGGAAGGGAAGGGAAGGGAAGGGAAGGGAAGGGAAGGAGCTTGGTCACTTTTAGCATGTTTAACAAACATTTTAATTTCCCTGTCAGAGAAGGAACAAAACAAACAAACAAAACAAATAAGCAAAAAAACAAAACCACCTTAAAATAGATCCTAGAGAAAATATGTCCAAAAATGCAGGTAGAAACACTGGAAAACTATCATCATTTATGATGATATTAGCTATGAGTGAGTATTAGGTACTAGCTATGAGTGAGCTTGAGAAAAGGCAGGACATCTGCATGCCTCACAAGTTATCATTCCTTCAGCAAGAAAAAGCTACTTACTACAGAAAACATTATTTTCTAAGTTGTGGTGGTTTTACCTAGCTGGGCAGCTGAGCTCCACCACAACTGCTCTCTTATTCCCCCTCAAAGTGAAAGAGGGCTCAAAGATTGAGATAAGGACAGGGAGATCAGTTTACAATTATTGTCACAGGCAAAACTAACTCAGCATAGGGAGAATAATGTAATTTATTACCTATTACTAACAAGCTAGAGCAGTGAGAAACAAAACAAACTAACTAACTAAATAAAAACACCTTCCCTCCATCTGCCCTATTCTATGTCCTCCCACTGAGCGAAGCAGGGGAATGGGGGCTGCAGTCAGTCCCTAACACTTCATCTCCACAGCTGCTTCATGGTCACTCTCTGCCTCTACTCCACATGGGGTCCCTCCCACGGGATGCCATCCTTCCCGAACTGATCCTGTGTGGTTTTCCCACAGATAGCAACTCTTCAAGAACTGCTCCAACACAGGTCCATAACACAGGGTCCATCCGTCAGGAGCAAACTGCTCCAGCATGGGTCCCCCACGGGCGGCAGCTCCCCCCAGACTCCCTGCTCCTGCGTGGGCTCCTCTCCACGGGCTGCAGCTCCGGCCCGGGGCCTGCTCCTGCGGGGGCTCCCCATGGGCCGCAGCCTCCTCCAGGCCACATCCACCTGCTCCACTGGGGGCTCCTCCACGGGCTTCAGCGTGGAGATCTGCTCCATGTGGGACCCATGGGCTGCAGGGGGACAGCCTGCTCCACCACTGTGGCCTCTCCACAGGCCACAGGGGAACTTCTGCTCCAGTGCCTGGAGCACCTTCTGCCCTCCTTCTGCACTGACCTTGGGGTCTGCAGGGATGGTTCTCACACCTTTCTCTCCCAGCTGCTGTTGCACAGCATTTTTTTTTCCCCTTTCTTAAATATGCTTTCCTAGAGGTGCAAACATCACTTACTGGCTCGGCTCTGTCCAGCAGCAGGCCCCTTTGGAGCCAGCTGAAACTGACCCTTATCTAACTTGGGGCAGCTTCTGGATTCTTTTCACAGAGGCCACTTCTGTAGCCCCCCACTACCTTGCCATGTAAACCCAATACATAAGTATGGAGGAAAACTTTGAAATTAGTAGGATTTCGGAAGTTGAAAACATAAACTGCTAATGTAGTACATCATATTGAACTAGAATACAGGAAAAAACCTCACAAACCTAAATCACATAACCTGCAGTTTCAGATTACCCAGTGGTAAGATTCTTCATAAGCATTATTTCTTCAAATGAAAACTGCTGTGGTGCTTATCACCTTGATTCCCTAAATTCTGCCTACATATTACATACTTTACTATGACGTGGACTAACTAAAATGGTTAAATGACACGAATTATGTCATCTTCTTTCTGGATAATATTACATTGCAGCATACACCTTTATAAAGGATTTGGTAGGGTCTACTGGGGATGCCTACAAAAGCAGCTAATCAGTGTCAGGTATTTTGCAAGTCGTTAAGTTTGCATCATAGAAGATGATTATTTATTAAACGTTCATGCAGAAAGCAACAAGTTCCAAAAGAAACTTGCCGAGGCGATTGGCTCCGGGGCAGATGCGTTCTGCAGTGGAGCGGCGGGATCAGGACAGGCAGGGCTTTTTTTCCAGCATCGAGGCCACTGGAGGGAGCCGCCAGGACCCGGCAGCCCCCGCGAAGGAGGCTGACGAGGCGTAGGCGGAGCCAGCAGCGCCCCCTCCCCGGCCGTTCAAAAGCAGCCCCTAGGGAGCACGACCAATCAGTCGCACGGCAATTCGCACAGGCAGGGCGAGCTGGGAGGGCAGAGCGTTCCCTCCCGCCCATACGAACAACTCCTCTAACAGCTGTCCACCGCCAGGTAGGCTGCAATGGTCTACACCAGGCAGAGTGCTCTCTCTGGAAAGTCTGTAACTACCCAGACTGACTGTCTGCTCAGAAATGCGGCAGTTCAGGTCTCTGGATGCAGGGAGTGTCTGAGCCTGTTGCTGCCATCTGAGGGAGACAGAGAGACTGTGTGTGTGAGGTGCGAGCAGGTGGATGACCTGGTCTGCCGGGTGGCAGAACTCAAGGAGAAGGTGGAGAGGTTGAGGGCTATCAGAGAGTGTGAGCGGGAGATAGACTGGTGGAGCAACTCCCTGCAGGGCCTGAAGGAGAGGTACTGGGGTAATACACCCCTAATGGGGATGGATCCCCTGCCCTGTCTCTGTCGGGCAGAGGGAGGGGACCTAGGAGTTGAGGAGGAATGGAGACAGGTCCCTGTTTGACCTCGCAGGTGATGCCCTCCCCTGCCCCCCCCACCGGCCCCACCTGCCCAGGTGCCCTTACACAACAGATTTGAGGCCCTGGAGCTTGTGAGACTGGTGGCTGAGGATGAGGTAGAAAGTCTACCCAGGAGGGTGCCTAGGGCGAGGAAGTCAACTCCGTGCCTCAAGACTGCCTCCACCAAGAAAGACAGAAGGGTAATCGTTGTAGGCGACTCCCTTCTCAGGGGAAGAGAGGGCCCTATTTGTCGACCTGACCCTACCCGTAGGGAAGTCTGCAGCCTCCCTGGGGCCAGAGTCAGGAATGCTGACAGAAAGCTTCCCAACCTGGTCAGCCCCTCTGACTGCTATCCTCTTTTGATAGTCCAGGATGGCAGTGATGATCTTGAAGAGAGAAGCCTGAAGGCTATCAAACGGGACTTTAGGGGACTGGGACGGTTAGTGGATGGAGCAGGAGTACAGGTGGTGTTTTTGTCTATCCATACAGTGGCAGGGAGGGGTACAGAGAGGACATGGAAAGCCCACCTGATTAACACGTGGCTCAGAGGCTGGTGCCAACATAGAAATTTTGTTTTTTTTGACCATGGGGCACTTTACTCGGCACCCGGCCTGATGGCCGCAGACAGGTCCCTATCTCTAAGGGGAAAACGGATCCTAGCCCAGGAGCTGGCAGGGCTCATTGAGAGGGCTTTAAACTAGGTAAGAAGGGGGACAGGGCTGAAATAGGGCTTGTTGGAGCTGTGCCAGGGGGAACAATGGCAAGGCCTGGAGAGAAGGCAATGGCCCCACTACAGTGCGTCTACACTAATGCATGCAACGTGGGTAACAAACAAGAGGAGCTGGAAGTCATCGTGCAGCAGGCAGGCTATGACTTGGTGCCATCACTGAAATGTGGTGGGACCACTCTCATGACTGGAGTGCTGCAATGTCTGGCTATAGGCTCTTCAGAAGGGACAGGCAGCACAGAAGGGGTGGTGGTGTGGCTTTCTATATTAGAGAGTGTTTTGATATTGAGGAACTTGAGGCTGGGAATGATAAGGTTGAGTCCCTGTGGGTTAGGATCACAGGGAAGGCCAACAAGGCAAGCATCCTGGTGGGGGGTCTGTTATAGACCGCCGAACCAGGATAAGGAGACTGATGAGGAGTTCTACAGGCAGCTGGCAGAAGTTGCGAAATCGTGAGCGCTTGTTCTCATGGGGGACTTCAACTTCCCAGACATATCCTGGAAGCACAACACAGCCCAGAGAAAGCAGTCCAGGAGGTTTCTGGAGAGTGTGGGAGATAGCTTCCTGACGCAGCTGGTTAGAGAGCCTACTAGGGGAAGTGTCCTGCTAGACCTTCTGTTCACAAACAGTGACAGACTGGTGGGAGATGTGGTGGTCAGGAGCTGTCTTGGGCAGAGTGACCACGAAATGGTTCAGTTCTCTATTCTTGGCGAAGTCAGGAAGGGGACCAGTAAAACCGCTGTCTTGGACTTCCGGAGGGCTGACTTTGAGCTGTTCAGGACACTGGTTGGCAGAGTCCCTTGGGAGGTGGTTCTCAAGGGCAGAGGAGTCCAGGAAGGCTGGTCACTCTTCAGGAAGGAAATCTTACTGGCTCAGGAGCGGTCTGTCCCCACGTGCCCAAAGACGAGCTGGGGCGGAAGAAGACTGGCCTATCTGAACAGAGCGCTCTGGCTCTAGCTTAGGAGAAAAAAGAGGGTTTATAATCTTTGGAAAAGAGGGGGGGGCTACTCAGGAGGACTATAAGGATGTTGCGAGGCTGTGCAGGGACAAAATTAGAAAGGCCAAAGCTCATCTGGAGCTCAATCTGGCTACTGCTGTTAAAGATAACAAAAAATGTTTTTACGAATACATCAACACAAAAAGGAGGACTAAGGAGAATCTCCGTCCTTTACTGGATGCAGGGGGAAACTTAGTTACAAAAGATGAGGAAAAGGCTGAGGTGCTTAATGCCTTCTCTGCCTCAGTCTTTAGTGGCAAGACTGGTTGTTCTCTGGATACCTGGTACCATGAGCTGGTGGAAGGGGATGGGGAGCAGGATGTGGCCCTCGCTATCCATGAGGAAATGGTTGGCGACCTGCTACAGCACTTGGATGTACGCAAGTTGATGGGGCCAGATGGGATGCACCCAAGGGTACTGAGCGAACTGGCGGAGGAACTGGCTAAGCCGCTTTCCATTATTTATCGGCAGTCCTGGCTATCAGGGGAGGTCCCAGTCAACTGGCGGCTAGCAAACGTGACGCCCATCTACAAGAAGGGCCGGAGGGTAGACCCGGGGAACTATAGGCCTGTTAGTTTGACCTCAGTTCCAGGGAAGCTCATGGAGCAGATTATCTTGAGGGTCATCACGCGGCACTTGCAGGGCAACCAGGGAATCAGGCCCAGTCAGCATGGGTTTATGAAAGGCAGGTCCTGCTTAACGAACCTGATTTTCTATGACAAAGTGACATGCTTAGTGGATGAGGGAAAGGCTGTGGATGTGGTCTACCTTGACTTCAGTAAGGCTTTTGACACTGTTTCCCACAACATTCTCCTCGAGAAACTGGCTGCTCGTGGCTTGGACTGGCATACGCTTCGTTGGGTTAGAAACTGGCTGGATAGCCGGGCCCAAAGAGTTGTGGTGAATGGAGTCAAATCCAGTTGGAGGCCCGTTACTAGTGGAGTCCCCCAGGGCTCAGTGCTGGGGCCGGTCCTCTTCAATATCTTTATCGATGATCTGGATGAGGGGATCAAGTGCACCCTCAGTAAGTTAGCAGATGACACCAAGTTAGGTGCGTGCGTCAATCTGCTCGAGAGTAGGAAGGCTCTGCAGGAGGATCTGGATAGGCTGGAGCGATGGGCTGAGGTCAACTGCATGAAGTTCAACAAGGCCAAGTGCCGGGTCCTGCACCTGGGGTGTAACAACCCCAAGCAGAGCTACAGGCTGGGAGATGAGTGGTTGGAAAGCTGCCTGGCAGAGAAGGACCTGGGAGTATTGGTTGATAGTCGGCTGAATATGAGCCAGCAGTGTGCTCAGGTGGCCAAGAAGGCCAACAGCATCCTGGCTTGTATAAGAAACAGTGTGGCCAGCAGGTCTAGGGAGGTGATTGTCCCCCTGTACTCGGCTCTGGTGGGGCTGCACCTTGAGTACTGTGTTCAGTTTTGGGCCCCTCACTACAAGAAGGACATGGAGGTGCTCGAGCGAGTCCAGAGAAGGGCAACGAAGCTGGTGAGGGGTCTGGAGAACAAGTCTTACGAGGAGTGGCTGAGGGAGCTGGGATTGTTCAGCCTGGAGAAGAGGATGCTCAGGGGAGACCTTATTGCTCTCTATAGGTACCTTAAAGGAGGCTGTAGCGAGGTAGGGGTTGGTCTATTCTCCCATGTGCCTGGTGACAGGACGAGGGGGAATGGGCTAAAGGTGTGCCAGGGGATGTTTAGGTTGGATATTAGGAGGAACTTCTTTACAGAAAGGGTTGTTAGGCATTGGAATGGGCTGCCCAGGGAAGTGGTTGAGTCACCATCCCTGGAGGTCTTTAAGAGACGTTTAGGTGTTGAACTTAGTGATATGGTTTTTGGAGGACTTGTTAGTGTTAGGTCAGAGGTTGGACTAGGTGATCTTGGAGGTCTCTTCCAACCTAGATGATTCTGTGATTCTGTGTGTTTCCCATCTAATGTTATCCATGTTTGCAATTTTAAACACTATGTGCGCATACACTGTCAGATATGTCTGTCTTCTAGATCTAATACCGAGGATCTGAAAAAGAAGCAAAACTGTAGAAAACATTGCACATTTATACCTCTTTTTCTTGTAACTCGTGCATTTTCAGGTCTGCATTATTGCTTGTTCAGGAAGACTGAAGATTCAGTTTACACATTTGCTATCCCACTGAAAAGTGCATTTTAGGGGTCATGATAGATTACTGTGATGGTTGAGATGGTACATAGAACTTCAGATGAAATTTCAGCAAGCAAATACGTGACTGCATAAATCTATTTGATCATATGATGGGAATTTAGTGGGGTTTACTCTTCTGCCTTTTTTGCTCCTTGATTACAAAATCACAGCACCACCACAATGACTGGGGAGACTCTTCAAATAAACAGACATTTCTACAAATCTCTCGATGCCTTGAGGAATTATTAGGGAAAACAGAGCCTCATATAAACAAATCAGAAAGGGAATAGTTAAGAGAAAGAAAATTGTAAAAAGGCTTGTTTTCTTTCTAGAGAGATTTTGCTACATTTGTGTATTTTTAATTGTGGCTTTATAATTTTAACAGGCCCTTACTCAGCCACAACACTGAGCTACAGTTGGCTCAACATTTACTTTATCGTAAGTTCTCAAACCCAAAAAGCTTTCACACACACCTCAAAAAAAAAAAAAAAAGGGGGGGGGGGGAGGCAGAAGGGGGGAGCTTTTGCTTCCACCTAAAACCAATTAGTTTTTTAAGAAAGTTCAAAATAGCAAGGTCAGAACAGATATAAGAAAAATGTGTATATATCTTTTCTACTGCAACCATGAAAAACAGTTTCTTGCTCTTAGACTTAGTCTAGGTTAACTCAATATCTACATTACAGAAAAATCCTTTCCAAAGTTCATTCTTCCTTTTGATGTTTTACTTTTTTTACTTTGTGGTGTAACCTGGCAGGTAAATAAGCACCACACAGCCATTTGCTCACTTCCCCTCCAGGTGGATTCAGGAAGAAGGATGGGAAAAAAAAAAAAGTAAAAGACACCTCATGGGTTGAGATAAAGACAGTTTAACAGGAGAGAAAATACCATTCCCTTAGTTTGTGGGCCATCCCTCAAAATGTCTGTTTAGTTTGTATAGTCCATGGTTTTGGGCTCCATCTGTCATAACTGTTCTTCAACGCAGGAGGTGTGTGGTGTTGGATTGTTGCATGCTGAGGCCAGCCTGTTAGGAGCCTTGGAAGGCCCTGGCCCTGTGAGGAGCCTTCGAAGGCCCTGTGAGAAGCCTTCGAATTCCCTGGCCCCGTGAGGAGCCTTCAAAGGCCCTGTGACGTACTTTTACAACCAGGTTTTCTACTTGGGTGACTATCTTGCCACAGTGTGGCAGCCCAGAAGGATTTGACTCTGCACTGCCAGTTGCTCTGCTTCCATTGCTGTAGCCACCCCCACAAGGCATTTGCCACCATCCATCCATGAGTTAGCATAGAGAGAGCACTGGGCATTTTTCTTGTTCATCAATATCTAAAGCCAGCTGGATGGCCTTCACCACACACAACACTTAGAAAATCTTGCGTTTCCTTCGTGCTAGTTGGTGCAGACATAGTGTTATTTTGTTGATCACTTCCATTGGGATCTGATGACATCCATCTTGCCATTTTATTCCTAAAAACTGGATCTCCTATGCCAGTCCTTTGACCTTTGTTTTATTTCAAAACTGTCTTTCAGAAGGATTTGGACCACTTTCCTCCCTTTCTCAAAAACTCCTGCTGTGTTGGCCCACACAATGCTGCCATCAATGTCCTGCAGGTGTTCAGGAGCTTCCCCCTGTTCCAATGCAGCCTAGATCAGTCCGTGGCAAATGGTAGGGCTGTGTTTCTACCTTCTGGGGCAGTTGATTCCAGGTGTATTGGATGCCCTGCCAAGTGAAAGCAAACTGTGGACCTTACTCTGCTGCCAAAGGGATTGAAAAAAATGCTTTATTGATCTCACTTGTGGCATAGCGCTAGGTTGCCTGTGACTCCAGTTTGTATTGAAGTTCCAGCATGTCTGGCACTGCAACACTCAGCAGTGGCGGGACTTCATTCAGGCCACCATTGTCCTCCATTAGTCTCCACTCTCCATTAGAATTTTGCACTGGCCATGTGGGACTATTAAAGGGTGAGTGTGTGAGAAATAAAGTTGTGTTTTTGCAGTGGAAAATTCCACTAACCTTGCATATTCAAAAGTGATTGTGCAGATATAACAGTGGCTTAACAGTGGGGGGTATGTTAAGCAGACAAAGGGAAGGTTCCACTGTCCCAAAATAAGGAAGATAGCTAAGAAGAACAAGACAAGAGGTGCAAAATCAGTAAAAAACAAAAAATCGCGGGCCCTCTAGTCATGAGAGAAGGAGAAAAAAAAGAAAAGGAAAGGAGAAATTAACAGTTGGTCAAATAAAATTGTACATATATGGTATAGTAATAAGTGTTGAGTAGTCTGTGAACCTGTATTACTCAGACAATGAGGAAACGGGAGGAATCAAGTTTTGCGTAATAGGGAATATAAGGTTATGATATACTTTTGCTGTGTACTCCTGCTTGCAGGACGCCCGCCATTGCAATTGTGAATAAAAATGCTACTTCACTGAGATCCTCGCCTGAGTCTGTGTTATTGGCTACAGATTGTTTCTCACAAACTGGAGGCTTGTCTGGGATCCAGTCACCTTCTGGGGAGTCCCCTTACCACTGCAGCAGGAAGACATGCTGATCACTCCTTGGCTCTCCAGTTGATGAACCAGCTCATGGATGGGAATTAGGGAATCTCTGATACTGAGATATTGCTGCTGGAGGTGCACTATTGTGGTAGCAATCGGTACCTACTGTTCTTTGACCCTCAGCTTTTGACTCTCAGTGCCTTTGCCACTCATTCCCAGCCAGGCTCAATTCAGTGTCCCATACAGTAAGCTGTTGGGATCCCCCTGTCACTCTAGAAATACAGTTGGGTTCTCCTCCTCTATAGCTACATGTGGCATTAGAGTACACTGTGCACCATTGTCCACTAGAGCCTTATACTCCTATGGGTCTGGTGTGCCAAGCCTTTAAATCCACACAGTCCAATAAATTTGATTATTCCTTTCCTCCAACTGACTGGAGGCAGGGCCCCTGTAGTCGTGGTCATTACTCTGTCTGAGACACTGCCCAATGGAAACTGGAGCAACGACTGTCCTGGAAGAACCCCCTTTTTCCATTGTTTTTTTCTTACAACTCATGAAACCATTTCCTCACATCCTCTCAGTGGTCACAGGTAAAACCACAGGGTGGCACATTGTGTGTACCCACTATATCCTCTCTCTTGAGCAGAGGAACACTTACTCTTAATAGCTGAGGTACTGTTTTGTACAGATGGGGAGGAAGGATATATTTGGTTGATGAGAAGCTCAGCATGAGCTAGCAATGTAAGCTTGCAGCCCAGAAAGCCAAACATATCCTGGGCTGCATCAAAAGAAGCATGGCCAGCAGGTTGAGAGAGGTGATTCTCCCCATCTTAGGGAGGTGATTCTTTCCCATCATCCCAGGGGACTTATCAGAGTACAGTATCTGGCTGTTTCAGAGCCCTGCTAAGGGCTTTTACTGAGACAGTCTCACAAAGTTGAACATTGAAAGTATTTGCAGTCCAACATTTGCCTGTTTCAGAGACCTGCCAAGGACTTTCACTGAGAGTCTCACAAAGCTGAACTTATTTAATAAGGTGACAGATATAACAGATTTGGAATTGTCATTGATAAATACACTTACTTCAATAGCACTAATATATGATAATAATGCAAGCAAAATGCTATCCCAAGTATTCCTTACCAAAGAGAGAAGGCACAGAGCTTACTGAGAAGTCTTGGTGGAGGAGAAAGAGCACAGCCTCTTGCAGGTTTCCAGTTTCTTCTTTTCTCCTCAGCTTTTTTTTTTTCTTCTTTTTTTCTTCCTCACTCTAATTTCATCTTCTTCTTCTCATTTATTTATTTATTTGTTTTACACTAACTCCTAACACTCTTTTATATCCTAACCTTATCTGTTCCCTCCACTGGGGTGATGTTTAGCATGATTCGGGAGAAGAGTTGAGTATTATAGTTATATATCTTTAGCAGGTACTTCATTAGGCTCATTGTCATATTTGGGGGCAAGAACTTTAATATTAATTTTAGACATAATTTACACAAAATGTTTCACTCAGGCACCGTGGCCCTCAAAATTCTGTTCTGCCACCAAACAGGGATGTACCACCAACACAAGACTCCTTCCTTCAGCAACCTCTCATATCAAGCTTAAGGACCTCTGTCCACAAAGTTTGTATAAGAAATAAACAAGAACAAACTGCTCAATTCCCCTTTGCCCAAGACTGGTGCTTAACAGTTAAGCCGACTGTTCTCCACAACTACCAGTTCTACCCTTCAACTACTAATTTTATGACCTTCTGAATAAACGCTATTCCACCTAAGCAAGACCAGCTGGATGCAAAGGAAGATATCAATTTGCCCCAAAGTTAATTATACTCAAACTACTCCCTCGCTTTAGAGAAATGTAAAGGAACTGAGATGAAACAAATCAACTACACTGTTCATTACATTATTATATTAATATTTGAAAATTCTTCACCACCCCTCCTTAACTATAACTGAACTCTTCAGAATATAAGTCAAGTTTGTTCTGCAGCTGTGGTTAAAATTCTACCATAGTACTGTTCATCCCCTGCTCTGTACATGAGCATTCATTATATCCTGTGCAATAGTTTAAGGATTACTCCAATTCACACCAGCATCAATGACTCCCCTGCAATGAAATGCAGCTGTGGTTCAGCCTACAAAGCAAACATTGTGATTATGTATTTTTCCTCTGTCAACACTCTTTACTTCTGCTGAACCAGGAAATTTAGAGGGGTTAAAGTCTCAGCATCAATTTTGATTTGAGAAAAGCACCTTTTCTCCATGATGTTTCCTGAGGCAAATAAATCAATGCGTTAGCCAAACTGTGCTAGCAACATGCTCACAACACTGTTATTCTAGAGGTGCTAACTGGGATATTGATTGCACTGGACTTTGCAAGGATTATTTAACAAGGTAGTTCTTTGGGAAACAAAGAAAAAAATGCTTGGAAATGTTATATAAATATGGTTTTATTATAAGAATGTGAAAAGTGTCTCAAACAAAATAAAAGTAACCAAGTGGAAGTATTTAACAAATTAATGAAAGAGTTTTTAAAAAGATGCATGTAAACATAAGAGAAAACATCAGTTTTATTCTGATAGGGTCAAAAGTGAAGAGAATTTGCTTTATTAAAGGTGCAAACTGAAACTTTCAGGTTAAATAGTTCTCACCTGTCAAAAGAAAAGCAAACAAGAGAATAAAATAGATTTAAAAAAAAAATAAATAAATACTTGAGTGAGCTTGACAGTGAAAACACCTGGCATTACACAAAATAAAAATAAAAATTGGTTCTCAAATTAAAAGATGGTGCTGCCACACACCATCAAGCAGTGATCCCTGCTTACAGACCTTGCAGCTCCCCTCTGGGGCTGTGTCTTCTTATATTGGGCCCAGGGCAGGGGGGAAGTATGGGGAGGCTACCAAGTGACAGAAACCTGCAGTGATATGTGAAGTGCTGTGAACCCATGAGCCAAAAGGATGAGATCCTGAAAGAATCCAGAAATAAACCAGATACAGGACAATACAGTGGCACTGCATCAAACCTTCGCTTAGGTTCTCTTCTGCCCCAGTAGAAGACTTATTTTCCTCCTTGTATTTTAGTGGTATTAAAAAAAAAAAAGAAAAAAAGCGCTAGTGACTTGAGCCAGCCATTCAACAGCTCCTCCTCTACTTCCGGTTCATCTGTAACAGCTAACATGATGTGGGAGAAAGAGGAACCATGACTGTAGCTTTTCTTCTTGTTCTCCAGCTTGAGTGAAGATGCAGCTCTTTCCTTGCTCATGAGCTGTGGCAGCAAAAACTCATGCAAAAAGTAAGATCTATGCCACTTAACCCCATGCATATTTATAAGACTAAAAAAACCAAGAGCTTTCTTGGGGAGGGAACAGAAATAAGACTAATAACAGAAAATAATAGCAGAGTTAGACTGGTTTGGGGATTCAGAAATTTTAAATCCTACACCAAATCATTCTTGTCCATTGTGCAGAAAACTTATTTTCACCCATGAATTCTTGATCAGAAAATTTACTATGGGTAGCTGGCAGATTGGCAAGTCCAATCTGGAAAAAAAAAAAAAAAAAAGTTTTTTTAATGTAATGGCATTTCAGTTTCTTGTCAAATCAGAAGAATAACTCACTGTGCATAAAGCCAAACCTGTACAAGTCCCTGTACAAGTCCCTGCAGGATTTGGGCCTAAAGTTATGAGAGAAGGATGAAATAGTGCAATATTAAGGACCTCTGCTTGCTCCTCTGACATGCTGTAAAGTTTATGTTTTTCCCAAGAAGTAGGGAAATGCCTGGAGAACGCAATTCAGTGTTTTATTAACATACAATCTGAGCTCACAGCAATTTAGGAGAAGGTAGAAAATAACATAATTCTCAACATTTTGACAGGACTCGTTTAGCTCATTTCTTCACATTTTGAAAAGGAAAATTACACTTTCATTTCAAAATTGCCATTGCCACAGTTTCCAAGACTGATACCTACTGCCACTGTTCCTGTATATTGTTAGCAGTATTGTAGCAGAAATGTTTCTGTCTGGTTTTATATCCCTGATTATCCAGGTCCTAAAAGCCATTTAGATGAGACTATCCTAGGTATGCATATAACTGAATTAGCGATCATTCATGCTTTTTTTTTTTTAATTTCTATAATTCTCTGGTATAGTTAAACTGCCTTAATTTTAGCATTGGAAACATGCTTCCAATATACAGTATAGTAAATAATGTAGTAAGAAAAGACCACAGTAATGTGTCAAATTACTTCACAATATTGTGAGTCTTTTTTTTTTCCATCTATTGGTCCTTTTTTCTATGAACTTGAACATAATTATTAAGAACTCTCTCCATATTGGCACACTTATAATTATAGGCAAGACAACTTGTATAACAAAATATTATTCTACTACATTATGAAAATTATACAACAGGGCACTCAGTTAATGTTGCTGTATTAAAGGAAACATTTGCTTAACGTGTAATGAGTCACAGCATCCTTTAAAAGTCTATGCAAGTTCTAGGAGTTAGTCATGAAAAAATATCCATTCTCTGCTTTCTTAGGTCTAGTTTATACTCTTGAGTCTCAAATTCAGGTCTCAGAAAGACTGATTAACATAGTCTGTACCAACTATTTGAAGAACTAATTGCAACTGATCAGGAGCTGGGAATTCTAATCCATGGGATACTTTAACTCATCAATGTCTTTGATCTGATATTTTCTTCTATTCAGCTGATGACCATGGAGATAAGACAACAATTAAAGACACTCAAAAGTTGGTTAATCCTGACAAATTTTATTATGTATGCATGTTACAGATTCGTATTTTTGCTCAAATAATGATAATGAGCAAAATATATAAAAGAAAGAGCTAAAAATGACAAAGTTGTCAGAAAAGATGAAAGTGGGATGTAGTGAGAGAACAAAAATTTGAAAGCTGGACAAAACATGTAAATGCCTCATAGAAAAACACTACAGAAATATATAATTGATCAGTCATACTGCTACTATGACCAGTTAAATTTTGTTATTTTTGAATGAAATATCTAATGTTGATAAAGGACAAAGAAAGCAGACATGCAGGTATCACAGAATATATCTTTAACCAGCACCTGTGGAATAGACTTTTATGTTCTTAATTCATACGCATTACTTTTGCCATCCCTATACATACACACATCCCTGTAGTCTCTGCTTCACAGATAACTCCAGAAGCCAAGTGACTCTCTGAAGTCAGATCTGCAACCTGTCAGAGAGCTGAATACAGGCCACCTGAACTTGGGGGAAGTGCACTACGGAAGCTATATCCTCAGTGGCTGTATGTGGTCGTAGCTCAACTCACTTCAAGCTGTGAATTTGCCTTTACATTGTTTTTACTTCTGTTATGTTTTAGAAACTGGTTCTAACTGATATTAGGAGATTGAGAAATACTGAAGAAATTACTGGTTTAGAATAATAGGCTACCAGTCCCTAGGACATCTGTCTAAACAGGAAAGAGAGGGAAAATCTGATTGGTGCTGAAATCCAAAATCATAAAATGTTTTTAAAAATGGATTAAATAGGAACTATTCCAGTTTTCACTGCAATATTGAGTGCAATGAAGTTTGAGTTCATTTAGCAAACTAATCTGACAAAAAAGAAACAAGAAATGTCAGAAATATCGAAAATCATATACATTTTTAGATAAGTAGTTACTGGAAATAGTGCTATAACAGTTGCATAAGAAATCAATTAAATCAAGTTGGTATGCTCTGTATTATAGGCATAATGATTTCCCAAGGAAATTCCAGAAAATTACATGGGATAGAAAAGTCATTATATGCTCACTGCCATAAAAATCTTAATATGCTGGGTTGTTTCACTTTGACATTATCGGAACCATTAGTTAGAAATGTATCTCAATAAATGTATTGCAAACCTCTTAAGGAATAACTCTCTGCTGCTTAAAGACTTACAAGTCTCTCTCTCCACAGGGTATCAGGTACCCTCCTGTTAGTAAAGAAAACAGACTAGTTTGAACCATTCATCTTCATTTGAAAGGTAACAAAACCAGATCTTTCTTTTAACACAGAAGTTGTCAGATTTGTCAAACATGTAAATATAAATGAGAAACTGTTAACCAAACAAGCAATATTTCCTTTTTATTCTGTAGCATACACCTGAAGTCTGTCAGTTCTAATATCCCTGTCAGTAATTACAAAGGCCCTCAAGGCTATTTATTAGACGCCACATGATATGTTTTACAAAATAGCAGCTTTGGGGGATATTCATATTTTGCTTCAGAAAGGTAATAATTAGTTTTGCATAGTCTCATAACAGATCCTGTACAGGGTTCCTCATTTATACAAGGAGATAAAGAATGAAAGCTAAAAAATAAAGAATTTCTTCTTTCCACTGCTGCATATAAAGAAAACAACTGGGTTGAATGCTAAGGTCTATTCTGAGTCTGCTTAATGTTTGGAATTTCATTAACATTTTATTGAACACTTCCTTACACTTCAAATTGCATTTAACAAATTTATAATGCATTAGGTCATTTTATGCATAGCCTATGTAGTGCAAAAGGGACAATATTGTCCAGTTTTAGTGTTAATATAGAAAGAAAAAGCAGTCTTCTTTCAATAAACATCCTGGGCAAATGCCAAGTAAAAGCTATGTTTATGTTGCAATTGAGAGAAGCAATACTGTGAATGAAGGTACATCTGAGCAATCTCAATCCTTGAGAATCTACATTCTAGAAAATTTCCAGGATTAAAACCTTCAATCTTTTGCTCTGCTTTCCATGACCATGTTGAAGCCATGTGGGGGACACTAGTGACGTCAAGAGAGAAAGAAGAATTACGACTTCCTGAGGTTGAATGATAGTGAACACTTTATATCAGTGGATTGTTTCTCCTCAAGGAAACGACAATCACAGTCTTATGATGAATTCATCCCCTTTCACCATCTCTCTTTCATCCCCAGGCAGAGCCTACCTGGCAGGCTCGGGATACCTAGGGTTTTATTTGCTTTCGAGCTGCCAATGTGTGGTGCTGACATGGATGGATGTCAGGAGGGGGCAGTGGATGGAAGCAAATCATAACCCTTTTAAGCACTACAAATAATTTTCCAAGCCTTTTTATCTTTAGACTAAATTAAAGCAATTTTTAATGATACACCAATAAACAAGGTCAAAAAATAGTCAGGTACACAGTTCCAGTTTTCAAAGATGGATGCCTTGGTGACTTCAAAGATCATGAGGTACTCTTAGAAATTAGGAGAAAGAAAATAGTAGTTAGCATGAAAAATATGCTTGTGTTCACTTTGCCACACCAAAAATTAACTTGATGATCTTGAATCACAGTTCTGTGTGCTTTAGTTTTTCTCTTGTGAGCATATCCTTAACTCATAGAAGCATTATAGGAAAATACATTAATAATTTTCCTATAACCACTAGTTAAGTTGTTGAAAGTATGTCTGTATGGAAATGGAAATACGGATGTAGATCAGTACCTGTGTGATTTCTACCCGTATGAACACTTTTATGTTCTAGTAAGTGTTGATTAACTTTTTTTCCTCAATAAATGTGAGTAAATTGCTATATCAAGAAATAGGATTTCAAAATCAGTTAATATTCCTGTAAAATACCTTTATTTATGATAGGTAGCTTGCTAGCCATGCCTTTGAAAAAAAATCAGGCCTGTGATTTCTTTAGTAGGAGAGAGATCCTCCATGCTCATGGCGTCATACGAACCTCTTAGAGTTATACTAAGACAAGACAAACAAGAGACTGTTGCACAGACTGTAGAAACTGTGTTTGGGAAAAAATCCTCTTCCTCTTGAATGAGAATATTCAAATAATCAGAGAGAATATTCAGGCCCTACTAAGTATTCTTAAGCTATGAAAGAAGGATAAATTACTGAATGCACATGATAGAATTAAATGATTCCTTAGAAATAATATATATATATATATTTTTCTATAGAGGAAAGAAAAAAGTAAGCATCATTTATTTAAACGTAAAATAATCAGAAGTATATTACATAACTCTAAAAGTAATATTTTAATTTTCTAGAATATATACTGAGAGTAATAGCAGCAGTTTGCTGCTGCTGTTTGCAATTTTATAAATCCACTGTAACACGTTACATTAATTTTTATTTAAGGAGCAGGCGATCATCAGAAAAAGCATTTCAATTTCATTTATGACCCTCCATCAAACTGCACAGCTCTTTTACAAAGTCACCTTTCTATATGTGAACTCAAAGTGTAATTGTGGAAGTTAGTTCACTGGCAGTATATGAAGGGGAAAGAAAAAGGAAGAGAGGGAGGTAGAAGGAGAAAGTGATATCAAAGTTTAGAGGAGAAGAGGGAGAGATCTAACTTCATTTACTAAACAGATTACAGAGTGCTGAGTGACAAATTAATAAAAACAAATATAATTAACAGATTCAGACCTGACGTGATTATTTATTACTACATAATCTCATATCTAAGTCTGCCCAAGATGTTACTAGAAAAACTTCAGGTTCAAATACAGTAATCATCTGTTGATGGGCCAACACCTACTTTAAAAGCAGAACACAGATTAGTAATTGCACGTCTATTATTATCTAGGTATATATTTAAAAGAGGCTTAAAAACACTCTGTTCTTAAAAATATTGTGACAAAAAACAGCCAGAAAGGCTTGATATTTGTGCAATATGTGCTTATAAAAATAATTGCAAATTAAGTAAAGACTCTATCAGTAGTAGGTGGGAGGTTCTCGAATACTAGATTGTATAAAAACAAAACTAAACAAAACAAAACAAGCAAACAAACAAACAACAACAAAACAGTAAATTACCTATCATAAAAAGGGACAAAGATGTTATGTTTATGTTAATCTGACAATGCCGGATCACTGTCAACCCTAAATTTTCAATGCAATCACTGCTGTTGGCTTCCTTATTTTCCCATATCTTGAACTGGAACGGGAAATACACTTGTGTTTGTTTATGCATAGGAGCTTGTATGAGATCTGCTGTAGTTAACATACAGTGTTTGTCAATATTAGCCACAATTTGTAACATTTAACCTCTTCTGCAATGTTCACCCGAATTGAAATATGTATGTCTTGACAACTGATGATGAAAGCTTTCTCAAGTACCTCAGAATTTCATTACTTTGTAAAATCGTTCTTCAGAGCTGTTTAATACAGAGCTAAAAGTGCAAAAATTGATGTACTTCTTAGTATGCTCAATTGCTGACATTTTCAATGAAAAAAATGACAGCATCCATCTTCGCATCATCCTTCCATATCCTCAGAAAGGACACATAGATGTGTGTGCCAGTGAGCCCACAGACTGTTCCAGTCAGCTACCTGGTCTGAATGACTAGACATCCTCTAGGGTGCACTGTGGCATGTACCTATCCCATAACTTAGATGCAATATTACAGTAACAGAGTGCATAATCTTGTTATAATTTAATCTTTCTGTAATTTATGATAGGAAATTATTATTAAAAACAAGAGCTGCAAAACAGAGAATGCTAAAGACGTGAAGCTGTACTCTGACAGGCAGAAAGAACTGATGTTAATCTGATATGTAGAATACTACCTGCACCATATAATCTTCTTTTAATAAAATTATTATGATAAGTTTCTCAAACAACAAAATATTAAGAATATATACACATATATATGTTGATGGGTCAAACTTTCTCAAGGACTTCATTTTGGCCAATGAAAAAGTGCAAAAACCTATCATGAGCTCTTGCTGAACTGTTTCAATTGAATTTATGGGAAAGTGATGCTAGCTGAAAAACAAATAAACAGTATATTAATAAAGAGCATAAAAAATAACAGAAACATAAACTTTCTAATAAAAGTATGAAAAGTGATGATTAAAATTATAATAACTTCATAGATTTAGTTTGTATATATAGAATTATAAAGAACAATTAGTGTGCACATCCCAAGTTTGGACTAAATATCACACTTATATGGTTAATGTTCAGTGTGTATAACAAGTACATAATTCATATGCAAAAGTACAGGGTTAATATAGGTTTTAAAACCTTGTTACCATATTTCCTTGATATTTGAAATCTTAACTATGCAAACTTAATGTTACCTTAGAATAATTAAATAGATCAATAAATGAAGTGGTCAACAGTCAACAAGAATCAACACACTTATGTGATTTATATATTTTATATCTATTGTATATGATATAGAAATTACTTACATTGGTTATAATACGTATACCTTTTCATCTGTTACTCAGTCTTAATATCCGCTTGGCAATTGACTTAGTGAATTTAGTTAGAGAGACTGGGAGGATAGCATTCTTTTGAACAGACACCTGGCATGCATCAGTTGCTATGGTGATTACCCAGCTGTGCAAACAAGTAGAGGAAAAAATAATGATTCAATATTCCCATGATAAAAGAAACAGAATTTCTAACTGATAAACAGCAAAGTTATAGGAGGCAGTCTGTATTTTTAAACCACAAGGAAAAATGTAGCACTACCCTGCCTAAGTAGCACTAGAAGGCAACTGCAAGAGTTTCAGTTTGTGTTAGAGGAGTGAGTAATCTGCACCATCTAGTGCACTAGATTAGCATATGGTGTCCTGCTGTGCCAATGCCATTTCCCAGTCTGACTTGTAAGGGGGACAAGTCCTCTGAGAACACATCTGAGGATCAGATCAGCCCTCCTCTCCTCCTCTACCCCAGATTCTCAGCCTTGGTCTTATCATGACTGGGATATAACAAAGGAAATTGAAAAGAGAGAAGGGAAAGTTTTACTATTTCTCCTGCTCTGCAAGGACTATGTAAAACTGTTATGATTTTGTGCACAACCAGATTTTTAATGTATGCATATGTCCAGCAGCAGACTGAACAAAAATAAATATTCCACTTACCAGTATTACATTGCAGTACTACCTCTATTCATGGTTCTCAGATGCCTACTTTGCTGCTCCTATGATGACATCTACAGCTGTCTCATGAGTTGTTGCATCACCTGCACAAATGCACAGAGAAGAAAGGGTCTTGAATATGAAATGAGATCTGTGAATCTTACCATTAAAGTATTTCACACTGTATCAGGACCTATTACAACAGCATACTTCTTGGGATTAAATCTACGCTTGCCACTACAAAAGGCAAGATAACATTTTGCAAAGTGGGCATTGGAGCTAATTGGAACCTAATGATGTATAGTGAAAATAATTGCTTGCAAAATAAATTCTGTGAAGAAGACTGTTGTATTAAATGACACAGAAAGAATAACCCTAGCATTCTTTCTCCCTGGTTATTTTGAGATAAAGAAGGTGCGTATGCAAAAGCAACATTAATTGTACCACAGAGAAGAGTGCAGAGCCAGATAGGTATCCCTATGTTGAGCAACACCAGAAACCACCAGGGAAAGGAAGAAAGAGAAATTGAATGACTGTCGTTGAAAGTCTGAAGTTTCAAAACATCAAAACACCTCATTAACATTCCTTCCCCTGAACTCTATATAGTACTTCTTTTTTCCTTCTCTCTTTTCCACCACAGTAGTTTACTGATCTATCCTTGATTCTCAGATTCACTTTTCATAATAAAACCTGGAGAGATTCAATTAAAATGTGTCCTGCAATATTGTACAGCCATAATCTCTTATATGATATTTATTGCTAAAGTCACCTGTAATGGTTAACAGAAGCTTCCAGATAGATAAAACTATCCATTATCTGCATGAACAATTACCTTATTGACAATCTTCTGGTATCATCTAAGTCACATAGAGCACATTGACTGTCTTACTACATGCATTAACCTATATGACTCCCATATGAAAACCTCACTTCTTCTTCTTGAAAATGACATAATTGTACAAGAAATACAGCAAGTAAATTAGGGATATAATATCTTACTATCTGAATGCTCAATTTTTAGCAAATTCTTCAGCTGGAGATGCAAAGCGAGAGATTTCATATGTGTTGCATGCCACTGCCACACATATAAGTGGAGATTCTAATTTCCATTCTTTAGAAAGGTGTGATGAACATATATTTCTGTCTTGGTTCCATCCTACCATTTGAAACAATCTAAAAGCCAGTTGTCCAAAAAAATCTCTCAAGGGTGGAAAATAAGACTGCTTATAACTAGCTCGATAAGTTTGTTGAGTGAATGAATTTAAGTCATCCACTTTCCACGAGCAGATGATGACACCCATGTACAAACAAATAGAGTTAAGTAAAATGAGACTTGAGATTCATTTAGGTCCATCCAAGGTCTCTTTTTACTCAGTAGTGTATACATATATATAGTTAATATTATTAAAGAAAGGAAGGAAGAAGTAAGGAGAGGAGGTAGTGCACTAAGGAAGAACGGAGGAAGGAAGTGTTTGGTAGACTTTGTTGTATATGAGAAGCCTTTTCTGAAACCCTTCCCTTGAAACTTCATTTTGGAAATCCTACTTCTAACAGCCAAACTGGGATATTTCAGGTTGAAGATGTGTTGATCTGCAACTTCTGTTCTTTATTCAAACCTTTTTACATTCAAGATTTTTCAAAGCCAAGGTCTGGAGAAAATGCTAAATTATAGTTAAAATACAAGGTAACCAATTCTTTTTCTTTAAAAAGTTAGCAGTATGACAGTGAATTTTTAATTTTCTCTCTCCACACAGGTAAAGACTGTTAAAAGTCCTTAAAGCAATTTACTGGAAAGATGGAGGAAGGTATTTATCTCAGAAAATCAGGAATTCATAATAACAGGAAGGGTTAATTTCACGGGGACATTGCAGTGACATTGACATTTTAGTTTATGTTTGTCATCATTCTGGCAATTGAAGAAATGCCTTCATTTAAAAAAGAAAAAAAAAAGAAAAAAAACGAGAAAAGGAAAAAAAGAGGAGAGGAGAGGAGAGGAGAGGAGAGGAGAGGAGAGAGGAGAGGAGAGGAGAGGAGAGGAGAGGAGAGGAGAGGAGAGGAGAGGAGAGGAGAGGAGAGGAGAGGAGAGGAGAGGAGAGGAGAGGAGAGGAGAGGAGAGGAGAGGAGAGGAGAGGAGAGGAGAGGAGAGGAGAGGAGAGGAGAGGAGAGGAGAGGAGAGGAGAGGAGAGAAAAGGAGAGAAAAGAAAAGAAGAGAAAAGAAGAGAAAAGAAAAGAAAAGAAAAGAAAAGAAAAGAAAAGAAAAGAAAAGAAAAGAAAAGAAAAGAAAAGAAAAGAAAAGAAAAGAAAAGAAAAGAAAAGAAAGGAAAAGAAAGGAAAAGAAAGGAAAAGAAAGGAAAAGAAAGGAAAAGAAAGGAAAAGAAAGGAAAAGAAAGGAAAAGAAAGGAAAAGAAAGGAAAAGAAAGGAAAAGAAAAGAAAAGAAAAGAAAAGAAAAGAAAAGAAAAGAAAAGAAAAGAAAAGAAAAGAAAAGAAAAGAAAAGAAAAGAAAAGAAAAGAAAAGAAAAGAAAAGAAAAGAAAAGAAAAGAAAAGAAAAGAAAAGAAAAGAAAAGAAAAGAAAAGAAAAGAAAAGAAAAGAAAAGAAAAGAAAAGAAAAGAAAATGACCAATTACAGATAACGGGCGACCCTAACTTTTATCTTAATCCTCAATTATTTTATGCATCAAAAGGTCACCTTTTAGTGCCTATTTCCTGTTAAATTTGATCTGGCTCTTATCTCCTCAATGTAGGTAATTTTTTTCTGTGCCCATTTTAAATGACTACTACTCTCTGAATCTTCTCCCACAAGAATAGCAATTATGCATTTGATTTTAGTAACTGGTATAGACCCATAAGTCTCCAGATACTTCCAAATAGTTGTACATGGTTTTTAACTTCAAGTCTGTGGGTTGAAGAGAAGTATTTGAAAATTATTCTTGCTCAGGGACACAAGGGTCATACATTTTCTGTTCTCAGAGGAGTAAGAAAGAGCCAGGGCTGAACCTTGCTTCAGTGATAGGATAAAGTTCATTGGCAGCAGATGCAGGTAAGCTATCAGGTACACAATGAGGACACGAACTCCCTAGTGTGGTGTTGAGATTCACTCTTGAAGGAATGACTGCTCTGCAAAGAGCAAATCTGTGGCAATGGCTAAGGCAAAGCTGGATAGTGCGCTATATGAATCCTCAAATCCTTCTCCCCACTTTGGGTATTTGGAATGCTACTTAAATCACAGAACATCTGTAGCAAAAGTAGTTCCACCACTTAATGCAAAGAATAGATTATTTTCTGTTTCTCCTGCTTTGTGCTGAAAGAATAGCTTACAGGAAGGACTAGCTCACATGCAGCTTCAGAAAAGCCACAGGATTTCACAGCACAGGATAGCAGGGACCAGCAGGGACCAAAGCAGAAGCAGCCTTTTTTGCCTTTTTTTTTTTTTCCCTAGCTTTCAGAGAGTGTTTGTATTGGTTTCAAGCTTAATAGCTGCTAGCCAGAATCTAATTTGAAGTATTTGTTCTCAAGAAAAGCTCAGGGCCAGTATTCAATTAGCAGTAGCCAGTGTGATACCACTCTAAAACCACTTTCAGGCTTTAGCGCAGACTTTTCATTTGAGGTACAACACGGGTTAACACTTTCTTTCTGCACAATGGCCTATATGAATACGTCAGTCTTTCATTTGTGTGCTTAGTAATAAATAAATAAATAAAAAATGAAGTGCTACATCCTGTGAGGTCAAGTAGCCTGCAGCTAGGTAGGCCATGGGAAGAGAAGATGATGGAGGAAACAACTGAAGAGATTGTGTAGAGGAGCACAATATGCAGGGAGCTAGAGTCTTATGTGAGAGAGGTAGGGGGAAATCAAAAGTGAAAAAAAAAAAAAAGGAAGAAAAATAAAGCACAAGGGAAACAAGGAGTAAGGGAAGAACAAATGAAAGGAAGGGCAAAGAAAATAACTTGACCACTTAGGAAATCAAAAGGCAAACCATCTAGGATAAAGTAATAGCAAAGCAATTACTGAATGTTGTACCACCTATCTTTCAGATATGTCATTCTCTTTGATCTGTTAACAAAAATCTTCACTTCTGCTGTCTTGGTAGAGAATCCAGTTTTCCACTTGCTTGTTGTTGTAGGTTTTTGGTTTTTTTTTTTAAATAGCACTAGGAACAACAGGCCATATTTACTCCCATCACTATACAAACTCTACTCCGAGAATCAGATTTGGAATTAGGATGATTTAGCTACCATCATTTACCTATGGCATTAGCCACAGAAAACAGCTATTTAATTCAATTTCTTTTTAATTAATGAAATAATTCTTTCTCTGTGTATAAAAGAAGCTTTCTCTCCCTCCCAATAATGTCCATCAAAAGGAGTTAGTTACATGTATTTTAAGAAGTCAACTGAATTATTTCTCATTTCATTCAAAGGTTTGTAACTTTTAAAAGTGGAAATTACTCTAGTTATCTCCTTACTTCGTGATGTTCATTGAAACAGTGTCCTCATATCACTATAGATCTGCACAAAGAGAAACTGTCAAAAACTTCATCTTTTTCCCAAAGCTGTATCTGAAACTTATTTTTACACATAGTTCTCTAGAATATATATTAATCAGGCCACAAAATTTTCTTTGAACCTTTTCTGCTGTTTATGTTTAAAGCACTGTTGGGTACTCCTACTTTTAATCATGAAGCTGTTGTCTTCATGTTAAGCTTACCTGACAGGAACCATCTTTAGTTTTTTGTGGGGGTGTGGCCATGGGGGTCGACAAGCCCCATGGTTGGTGATAACATCAAACTCTTAACATCAGGAATGTAAAGAGTTTAGAGGGAACAAAGAAGGGTGATCCAGGAGACACCATGCTGTCTCGGGTTGCTTGGGTTGCTTGTTCTCCCATCGTTAAGGCATGGAAGTTGCTGGGGGTTTGCTGTTGCCGGGCAAAGTTGTTGACCAATAAAGAGTTAGTGGAAAAGGACTGTTGTGGGGTGAATGGTGTAAGAAGGGAGCCTGTCCTCAATATGGGGATGCAACATGGATAATGAAGTTATGCCCTCGATATGAGAGATGAAGTTAGGCCCTCAGCAAGAGATAATGTAGTTATGTCATCAATAAAGTAGTAGCAGTTACTAATCCTAAAAGAACCTTGGTGTCCATGTGGTCATTACGCCACAGTTCTTGAAAACCATTTCAGTTACTTTGCTTCTCTGATTTGAACCCCACTTGTGCTAACCTGCTTGGTATTCTAAGTAACCTCTTGGGTTCTTCAGCAATTTATTTCTCCTGCTCCGCCCCCCCCCCCCTTTTTTTTTCCTTTTTTTTCCCCCTTTTTTATATTTTACTTGAAATACTGTTTTTGTTGTTATAGTCTTTTTTTTTTTTTTTGCAACTTCAGATGATTTTCTGTGTCCCTACAGAAACATAAGACTACTTTTCAGTGTAAATATTCCTTGTAGGTCTCACAGAAATATTTATAATCAAGCAAGTTTTAAAATATTTCCTCATTATTATTAACTCCTTCTGGTCATGTTCCTTGGACTATTTTTAAAGTGACAATCATTTCAATCAAGGCAACAACATGAAACAGCTTACATCTAGAGGACCCATATGCTACAGTATTGTTAGCATGGATATAGTATGCCCAAAGGACACAAATGTGTCTATTGAAATTTCAGAACAAATTTACTAGTGCTAGAGGAAACTATCAATTGCCTAGATTGTACCAATGTATTGTAGGACTTTTTAAAAGGTTGTTGAAATATAACATTTAAAATTTGCATATGATCAACTCAAAGTGTTTAAGATCATATGTATCTGGAAAATATTTAATATATTTGGACATGAATTTAGCAGGAAAGAGCAAGAATTCTCTGGTTTAAAATTATTACGGGCTAATAATTTTGTCTTTTAAAAATAGTCTAGTTTGGAGCCTGTATCAATTTATTCTCTCTTTAGCTGATATATGTAATGGGTAAAGCCTTGTTTGTTCATTAAATATTACTGATGGGAAGGTTTTCAACGGTTAACTGCTTATACCCCCAATATCCTGTTGAAGGAAAAAAACAAGTATAGGAATTTCCTGTTAAGTTAACAATTGCAGTAGAAAGCAGCTCCAAAAAAGGGCAAAATGGCATTCCACCTCCCATGAGAACACACATATCAGCAGCAAAGTCACGACCCCAATGCAGAGGAAGACGACAATCTTCATCCCCACGACCACCAGAGGACTGACGAAAACCCCCTAGCAACAGGCCTTGCGTTTGTAAGAAGACACCAGGATGTGCCACTAAACCCGGAACTACTAGGCTATAAATCGAGACTCTGGCGGGCTTAGGTGTGTGCCGTTGGCGGACCAGGAGACTCCCCGGCTGCCCAGCACTGTTTTACTTATTGCTGCTTGCTGAACTGCTCAAATAAATTGAAATTCGATCTACCTTACCCACGATGTGTTGGGAATGATTTCTACCAAAACTAATTTATAACAAATTGGTGCCGTGACTCGGATAGTGGTAGCTTGGCTGGATCCCTCCCAGGGGAGGCGCGCCCCGCTGATTCTGCGGTCCCTGTCTGGAGGTCCCCAAGCCAACGCACCCCTACCGACGAACCTAAAGTTCCAGCGATAAGTAAATAAATAACCGTTAACCCCTTAATCTTTGTGCACGAAGCTCCGAACGAAGACTCAGGAGTGAGTAAGTATAGGCTGGTTATCCATTCAGTTGGGGTTGGGAAGCCCAGAGTGTGCCTGTGTGAGACGTCCAATCGAGGACGAAGTGAGTGTGGACTCCCTGGTAGTGCGGTTCCCACCTCCCGCAACGGACTGGGCCACGAACAGGAGGTGAAGACCGTGTGTGTGTGTGAAGGCACTCTGGAAGATGGGACAGAAGAGGAGCAAGTCTTCTGGTCCCATGGGTGGGTCGGAACCCAAGGCTGGGTTGCCCCCGATACCACCGGAGAGCCCGTTAGGGTTAATGATTAAACATTGAAACGATTACCCCTCTAGGCGGGGTAAGGATAAAGTTAAGATGATACATTATTGTATGGAAGTCTGGGGTGGGAAGCAAATTAGGGGCTCACCCATTATATTGGCCCGTGTTTGGGTCCTTTGAGGAATGGATCTCTCAGGCTCTAAACCTTTATGTGAATTCAAAGGAGCCTTTCAGCCTGAGAGTGAGTATGCACACTTATGGATAGGATCTGAGACCCGAGCCAACTTATACCCATTAAGAGAAAAAGGGGGGGGAGGAAAAAGAATGAACAGAATGAGGAAGAAGTCCCACTTTCATCCCCCCCTTATATACCCCCTCCTCCCTCACCTCCAGCTCCCCCCCACGGCTCCGGGCTACCATAGTGACTCTGATTTGGCCACAGACACCCCTCGAGGAACTAGACGGGTAACTAGGAGCCAAACTAGAAATCGAGAGTGTGAAGGTAGACTATATCTCCTAAGAGAGGTTGCAATGGGAGGGCCCCAACCCGGTATGGGATACATCTCCATCCCCCTAAATACGGCTGACGTCAGAGAATTCAAGAAGGAAATGGGAAACCTCTTAGAAGATCCTCTTGGAGTCTCTGAGCGAGTAGACCAATTTGGGGGGTCTAATGTTTACACCTGGGAAGAACTCCAGGCCATTTTAGGTACATTATTCACTGCAGAAGAAAGGAATATGATCCGGAGGGCTGGAATGCAAATGTGGGACCAGTAACACCAGCAGGGTCCTGCGGGAGATCTTAAATGGCCCCTACAGAGGCCTAACTGGAATAACCAAATGAACAAGATAGGGATCATATGCAGGATTTAAAGACTATTATTGTACAAGGTATAAGGGGGTCAGTCCCTAGAGGACAAAATACAAATAAGGCCTTTAGTGAACATCAAAAGAAGGATGAAACTCCCACAGAATGGCTGGAGAGATTAAGGAAGAACCTCCAGCTTTATTCAGGACTGGACCCCGGTACACCAGTGGGACAGGCCTTGTTAAAAACGCAATTTGTGGCAAAATCATGGCGGGATATCAGGTGGAAATTAGAAAAATTAGAGGATTGGCAGGATAGAGAGATGGATGAACTGCTGAGAGAAGCTCAGAAGGTATATGTGCGAAGAGAAGAAGAGATTCATAAAAGGCAGGCCAGGATTCTAGTGGCAGCGGTCTGGGAAGGACAAAAAGGGCCCCCCCCCCCTCGCCTGAAGGGTGTTCCGCTACCACGGAAAAGACCTCCGAGGAGCCAGAGTGATCAGAGGGATCTAAGATAGATAGAATGTTTTTATTGCCAAAAGAATGGACACATGAAAAAGGACTGCAGAAAACACTTACAAGATGAGCGAATGTTTAAAGAAGATTAGGGGAGTCAGGGGCTCCATTGACTGGGGACTTCTGGTATAATGGAGTCCTTGATAAAATTGAAGTTAGGTCCCCAGCATCAAGAAGTGGAGTTCCTTGTGGACTCTGGGGCAGAAAGATCGACTGTCCAAATGGTCCCCCGGGGATGTCAACCTTCCTCGGAGAAATTACAGGTGATAGGAGCAAAAGGAGAGCCCTTTATGGTCTCAGTAATAAAAGGGGTGGAAACAGAGACCCTAGCCCAAAGTTGCACAGGATCCTTTTTATTAGTACCAGAAGCTAAATATAACCTGTTGGGAAGAGACTTAATGGTTAAGCTAAAAATTAATTTGGAGGTGGAAAATAAAGGAATTGAGGTCAAATTATACGCCCTCACTGTAGAGGACGAGGCAAAAATAAACCCTGAGGTGTGGTATTCTCCCGAATCAGTAGGCCGTTTAGATATTAGTCCCTTTGAAGTCACTATCAGGAATCCCGAGACTCCTATCAGGGTAAACAATACCCAATGTCTCAAGAAGGCAGGGAGGGGCTGCAACCAGTAATCAAGAGGCTACTACAACAGGGATTACTGGAGACTTGCATGTCACCTCATGACACTCCTATATTACCTATCAAGAAACCTGATGGCTCTTATCGGCTAGTCCAAGACTTGAGGGAGGTCAACAAAAGAACAATAACCAGATTTCCTGTAGTAGCTAACCCACATACTTTGCTAAGCCAGCTGTCCCCAGCACAGAAATGGTATAGTGTCATAGACCTAAAAGATGCGTTTTGGGCATGTTCTTTAAAAAGGGAATGCAGGGATTATTTCGCCTTCAAGTGGGAAGACCCTGCAACCCATTGGAAACAACAATTAAGATGGACCGTGCTTCCCCAAGGATTCACGGAATCACCAAATCTATTCAGTCAGGCATTAGAACAAGTATTAGAGAACTATGAACCAAATCCTGAAGTAACCTTAGTCCAATATGTGGATGATTTGCTGTTAGCAGGAGAGAGTCAGGAGGCAGTCAGAACAGAAAGTATCAAGCTACTAAACTTCTTGAGCTTAAAGGGACTAAAAGTATCAAAGTCAAAATTACAGTTTACGGAGGAAGAGGTGAAATATTTAGGACAATGGCTAAGTAAGGGCACTAAGAAACTAGACCCCAAACGAGTAAATGAGATTTTGTCACTACAAGCACCAAAAGGCAAAAGACAAGTTAGGCAGCTGCTGGGACTGTTAGGATATTGTCGGCAATGGATTGAAAATTACAGTAGCAAAGTGAAGTTTTTGTATCAGAAACTGGTTGGAGAAGGATTAATGAAATGGAGCCAAAGCGATGAGCAAAGCCTAATAGACTTAAAAATGGATTTAGTGAACGCTCCTGTGTTAAATTTACCCGATGTTAAGAGACCCTTTTATCTATTTATCAACATAAAGGAGGGGACAGCGTTCGGGGTCTTAACTCAAGACTGGGCAGGGAAAAAGAAACCCTTGGGATATCTTTCTAAAGTTTTGGACCCCGTGAGTAGGGGATGGCCCACCTGTCTCCAGGCAGTGGTCACAGCTGCGCTCTTGGTGGAAGAAACGCATAAAATCACCTTTGGGGGCGAACTGAGGGTATTGTCACCTCACAATATAAGGGGGATCCTGCAGCAAAGTGAGTAGTACAACGCCCCCCCCTCTAGAGATGGCCATACGCAGGATCAAACCAGGAGACCAGGTTCTGATAAAATCCTGGAAAGAGACCTCTTTAACTCCTCATTGGGAAGGACCCTACCTTGTTCTACTTACCACAGACACAGCTGTCTGGACAGCCGAGAAAGGATGGACTCATGCTAGCCGAGTTAAAGGACCAATACCAGAGGAACGGTGGAGAGTGGTCAGCTGACCCGGAGACTTGAGGCTGACCATGCGAAAAGGGACTGAAGAGTAAATTCGTAATCGTATGATCAGTAACCCTCTCTAAGGAATAATAGGTTCACTGTAAACAAAACTGGGAAGTAGGGGAAGGGAAATTCTTTAATGTACCCAGACCCATACATCAGAAGGGTAACGCACCTAAGGAAGAGTGAGTAACTGGGACTGGGAGTGGCTGGAACAGGGAAATCGGTACCTAGGCCCCTGAAGATTACCCTTGCTGCCGTGAAGAAAGTGAACCCCGCTGCTTGAGGCAACCAAGTAGGCGGGCGAGGCAGAGGGGTACAACAGTGGGGAGAGTTATTTGGTACCCACCCCTATTTGAGATGATGGAGTCCGGCCGAATAAACTGCCCTAGTACCCACCATAACTCAAAGCCGCCTCCCCAGAATTATAAAGGGACGTTGCCCTTCTGGTGTATGTTGGCGCTACCTCTCCAATTGAATATCCCCTGTCTGGCTGGGGCCGACCAGGGATATTCGCACCAGCCCTTTAGGTGGAGTTTAATTAGGTGGGAGGACCAAGTTATCATTAACCAAGTAACTACGGCGGGTGCACCAAGTTTTCTCACATCCCTTTGTCAACTGGCACCCACAAGCCTGTGTCTGAACCAAATAGATTTCTACCTCTGCCCCAGCTCGAACCCAGGAAGGGGCCCTGTGGAAATTGATGCAAGTAAGCTACCAGCTGTTAAATGCTACCAACCCTCACCTGACTGAGCGGTGCTGGCTCTGTTATGGGGTAAGGCCGCCCTTTTACGAAGCTGTGGGGGTCAATGAGAAGGCCCGACGGGTAAATGGATCCAATCCCTCACAATGTACATGGGGGAAAACAGGGTCAGGGCATAACACTGACCCAAGTGACTGGGAAGGGGAGATGCGTGGGACAAGTCCCACCGGATAAAATGCACTTGTGTGCAAATCAAACTAACATCGGAAATATAAAGAAACCGGCGGAATGGTTATTACCAGCGAAGGATGCTAGGTGGATATGCTCAAAGATAGGAGTTACCCCTTGTTTATCCCTGGACTTGTTCAATGGGTCTGCAGAATTTTGTGTTCAAGTAATAATCATCCCAAAGATACTCTACCACCCAGAGAATTTTATGTATGACAATCAGATCAAGCAAGAACACCATTTGACAAAACGGGAACCAATTTCCACACTGACAGTGGCTACCCTAATGGATTGGTGGGGGGGGGGGGGTGCAGGGGTAGGCACAGGAGTTGCTTCACTAATCAAACAAGGAAGAGAGTTCACCTCTCTACGAACAGCTTTGCATGAAGATTTAGCCAGAATTGAGAAATCTATCAGTGCTTTAGAAAAATCTATAAGATCATTATCCGAAGGGGTATTACAGAATCGCAGAGGACTAGATTTATTGTACAAGGGGGATTGTGCACCATTCTCAGGGAGGAATGCTGTGTATATGCTGATCATACTGGAATTGTGAGGGATACCATGACCAAACTTAGAGAAGGATTGGAAAGGAGAAAAAGAGAGCGGGAGGCCCAGCAAAGCTGGTACGACTCCTGGTATAATCACTCGCCGTGGCTCACCACTCTGTTGTCAACAATAGTTGGCCCGCTGATTTTATTAACCCTAGCACTGATGTTTGGTCCTCGTATCCTTAACAAAGTCATAGCTATTGTTAAAGGTAGATTGGAGGCTGCTCATCTGATGCTTATGAGGACAAAGTACGAATCAATAAATGATAGACCCATACTAGAGGAAACATTAATCCTGAGTCAATTAGAACTAAATAGATTTAATGAACAAAATGATTCAGAGAAAAAAGAGGGGATTGTAATGGGTAAAGCCTTGTTTGTTCATTAAATATTACTGATGGGAAGGTTTTCAACGGTTAACTGCTAATACCCCCAATATCCTGTTGAAGGAAAAAAACAAGTATAGGAATTTCCTGTTAAGTTAACAATTGCAGTAGAAACCAGCTCCAAAAAAGGGCAAAATGGCATTCCCCCTCCCATGAGAACACACATATCAGCAGCAAAGTCACGACCCCAATGCAGAGGAAGACGACAATCTTCATCCCCACGACCACCAGAGGACTGACGAAAACCCCCTAGCAACAGGCCTTGCGGTTGTAAGAAGACACCAGGATGTGCCACTAAACCCGGAACTACTAGGCTATAAATCGAGACTCTGGCGGGCTTAGGTGTGCGCCGTTGGCGGACCAGGAGACTCCCCGGCTGCCCAGCTCTGTTTTACTTATTGCTGCTTGCTGAATTGCTCAAATAAATTGAAATTCGATCTACCTTACCCACGATGTGTCGGGAATGATTTCTACCAAAATTAATTTATAACAATATACATGTTATAAATGAAGATGCAACTCAATCTGAATTAGTAATATTTATAAAAGGCAAGTAAACAGTGCTGGGTGCGCTGGGAGCCTACGCGCTTCCAACACAGACACACAACCGTTGCACTTTCTAAATATATAGAACATTGCTTTTACATATTCATAAGAAACCCGAGTACACCTATACATATGTACAATCAGAAAAGGTATCAATTGAAACATAAACATGGCAAAGTTTTCCGAATTCTGGCAAGTGTTTAACAAACAATCCTTTAAGTCTATTACTATTAATATCCATGACTGGGGGAGCATAGTTGGAGTTGGTAATCCTGGTTGAAGTGCTCCCGTATCTTCCATGGCTTAATTTTTCTCAGATCATGTAATAGCCTCCATTTTCCATTTCTTTTCTTGATCACAAACACCGGAGAATTCCAAGACTAGTCGTGGGAACAATATGTCTCGCTTTAAGTTATTAAGCAACTCCGCCTTCGGGTCTTATGTATCCTTTTCCTCCCGCATCGAAGGGAAACAGATCCGGCTCCTTTTCAGGGCCTATAGGGCCTGGATCAAAAGGAACGTCCGGGTCACCAGGGGGCGTAACAGCAAAGGCCTGCGATGGCGGTAGCGACGAGGGGGACCGATGGTGTAGCAGAAGGATCGGTGGACGAGCCCGCAACTCCCTCACTATCTGGCAAACCACACGTTTCTGACTGTGGTCACACATGGCTCTTTAAGGCCTCAGAGATTGCTCACCAGGTGCTAAGCAATCCCACTGCAACCTTGTCGTTTTTAGTGGCAGAGTCCCACACCTTGACCTCAATTTGGTCCCATGTTTCAGGATCATAAACTGTCTGATTGTTAATAAAGGGAATAAGCTGTAAGGTTACCAGGACAGTCTTTGTTTTTAAGGACGTATGATTCCCCATAATGCGCAACTGCTTACCTTCGGCCAGCCAGGGGCAGTTGTGTGCGCGGGTCTGCTTCTCTCAGCTTGAGCTTCCTTCCAGCTCCGGTGCGCCTATTTCCAGTGACTTTCTATACGAGCATCTTTGAGCAGTTCGTTGAGTTTGGCTGAACGTATCTTCATTAGGCGATCAATGTCCCTGTTCCTGCCCTGGTCCCTGTTCTGTTAGCCTGTCCCTGTTCCTGTTGTTGATGTCCCTGTTTGTTTTCTTCACGTCCCTGTTTGTTTTCTTCAGGTCCCTGTTCAGGTGCTATTTGTGGCGTAACGACCACACGGATACCAGGGTTCTTTTAGGATCAGTAACTGCTACTACTTTATTGATGACAGAACTTCATCATATCGTGTTGCACCCCATATTGAGGACAGGTTCCCTTCTTATACTATTTGCCCCACAGCAGTCCTTTTCCACTAACTCTTTATTGGTCAAACAACTTAGCCCGGCAAGCAGCAAACCCCCAGCAACTTCCATGCCTTAACGATGGGAGAACAAGCAACCCAAGCAACCCGAGACAGCATGGCGTCTCCTGGATCACCCTTCTTTGTTCCCTCTAAACTCTTTACATTCCTGATGGCCTCATTGTTAAGAGTCTGATGTTATCACCAACCATGGGGCTTGTCGACCCCCATGGCCACACTCCCACATCTCCCCCTTCTTTATTAACATCAACCATCTTCTTGACACGAATTATTACTCCATATATCACATACATTTACCCCTATTTGAGGAAATATTACCTCCCTAACGTGAATGAGCCTGCCTGAATTAAACTAGAAATTACTGACCTCTTTAGAAATGAGCCTGCTGATGATGGAGCAAATAATTTATTTAAACCCATTTTGTTTCCTCATCTATTCCTTTTAAGAGTACCCTCTTTCCTCTTCAGGAGGCTCACGTGAATATACAAAATTCCCTGTGACATTCAGTGCTTATCACTGATGGGATCCTGAGAGAGGCAGAAATACTTCTCTGTCCTATGTCATAACCTCTTTCTTACAGTATTGTTAGGAAAGTATAATTACAATATAATATTAATAACATATAACAATATAACATTAATGTCTAAAAGTGGTTAAAATTCCCAACTTCTCTCTCCTTATTCAACACTTATGAATAGTATGTCATACCAAATGCTACTAAATCAAGATTTTGCACTCAGCTACCATACGCATAAGATAACAGATAAGCAGAGATCTGCAACCTGCCTTCTTTATCATTTGCCTCTGCAAGCAAACATTAGAATTCCTGAATGCTCCAAATATCAGAATAGTTTCCCCCAACTCTGCACTTCACATACACATAAGAAAAATGTTACATTGCCTTACACAAGGGTTTAGTTATTTAACACTTCTGAAAAATCATGCAACATTACTTGACATGGCGGAAGTGATAGGGGTAAGGAAATTTATTTAACAGTATCTTTCACACACTTACATTTGACTGTCTTTGAAGATAGTTTCACAATTGTTACATTTTCTTCCTCTCTAGTGCTGTGGTTTTGATTATAGTCCTTCAACCTTCTGGAGAGAGAATATCATTGTGTCACTTTTTTCAGCTGGTGGTATTTTGATTTTTTCTATTATTCCTTCACTGAAAAAAATGAAAGCACTGTCCTTAATGCAGCATGTCTATGCAATACTTCAAGACTGTTTTCCTCAATTTCCTTTAGACTGGAAAACACTATTGCTAATATTCTCTCTCCCTACTCAACAGTATTTACAAAACCTCCATACTGCGGGTGTCTTAGCAGCTTTTTCCTGAGTGCATTGGAGCTCTTGCCTATAATCTCTCTCCCCTCTCTAAGGCGTCATAATGCTGGCCTTATTTTTATGCCGTCAGTGACTATTTTGCTTTTCCTTCCCTTCCCTTCCCTTCCCTTCCCTTCCCTTCCCTTCCCTTCCCTTCCCTTCCCTTCCCTTCCCTTCCCTTCCCTTCCCTTCCCTTCCCTTCCCTTCCCTTCCCTTCCCTTCCCTTCCCTTCCCTTCCCTTCCCTTCCCTTCCCTTCCCTTCCCTTCCCTTCCCTTCCCTTCCCTTCCCTTCCCTTCCCTTCCCTTCCCTTCCCTTCCCTTCCCTTCCCTTCCCTTCCCTTCCCTTCCCTTCCCTTCCCTTCCCTTCCCTTCCCTTCCCTTCCCTTCCCTTCCCTTCCCTTCCCTTCCCTTTCCTTCCCTTCCCTTCCCTTCCCTTTCTTCTCTTTTTTTTTTTTTTTTTCCAGTTAAAGCCTGAATTGAGAGGCTTTTAATACTTCCTGCTTTAAATAAAAACAAATGCTAAAACTGATGCATCAATAACATGCATTAATCAAGACTAAAAGCTGTGGCCATGGCTACATGAATAAAACAAATATGTTGAGGTTTTCTCTGATTCCCCTTTCTCTTTTCCTTCCTACAGACTCATTGATTGACTTTTTTTTTTTTTTTTTTTTTTTTCCCCCTTTCTTATTCTGTAGAGGTCGCTTGGATTTCAGTTATGGTAAAGGCTTCAGTATTTCTTACTGCCTGTACCTCGATTCATTTTTCCTTTGGCTCAACTTCTACTGAAAGAAGGTGTTCTTCTCTTCTTTATTGCAGATATGAGTTAGAATAGAATATATTTGAATTAGTGACAAAAATAGGGTATGAGGGGGAAATAATCAGCAGTGTACTACTCTATTGCCCCATGATGAAGCTGTATGAAACGGTATTTCAGTACATACCTATGTGAAGACACATCTCTTCTACCTCCCTGACACATTGTGCTATGCTATTTCAGTAAGGTAAAGAAAGGTATTTTCTTACTGATTAAATCAAAGAATGCAGAACTATTCCATGTCTTTTCCTCCTATATAGACAATAGAATTCTGTCTTGTATTACCTCATCCAATACTTCACATCAATCATGTGTATGTGCAGAGGAAAATAAGATCCGGATAATCTTAGCATTGTGGCAAAAAGACTATTGTTTATATTTGGTATAGAAATCTTTTAGGTTTGCTAGAACGAGGAATACAGTTTGAAAAGCACTGCAAATCTTTGACCTATAGCTTTGTTTCTCAAGAATCAAATTCAGTCATACCAAAAAGATATGGGACAAACAGACATGTAATGCACTACCTCAAAACCATTCAAGCATGGGAAGAAAATGTATCTTCCAGGCCTCTGAAGAATACTAAATTTGAAAAATGAACATAAACTTCCTCATACCTGGGAAATATAATGAATTTCTTACTGAAAACCACTAAGGTTTTAGCCACCATATTGGTAGTAGGGACTCCTCTATGTTATATAACAACAGCAACAACAAAAATAATTTTAGAACTGTGAAACTTTTTAAAAGAGATTTTACAGTTCTTTCTTAGGGGACTTACTTGGAAGGGCAGACATTCCAGTTTCTGCCTCTGCCTAACTTCATGATCTGTACAGTTGAGTATCCACTTCATCCAACTAATCGTTTTGCATCCCAAAGCATCCTTTATTGACCAGAAATACCAGTATGAATTTTGGGAACTTCCAAATATGAAGTCATTGACAGTGATGTGTGCTTGCAAAAAAGTTTACTTATAATGAACTGGCATTTTCTGAGAGAAAAAAAAACAAACAAACAAACAAGCAAACAGCCAGAACATTCTGTCTGACAAATTCCAAGTGACCCTTGACAGTAAATTCAGGTTTGACTGGAAAGTATAAACAAGGACATTTCACTGAATTCAGTGTAGCAAAAACAATTTATCGCAACTTCAAAATCAATTGGACTAACCAGGAGTGCATAATTACTGTTTGACTAGAGAGATAAAACCAATCTTAATTTTGCTGTGTATATGATTTAAGTTACTGCTTGCATATGTGCCTAGACAGAGGGCATAAACTGGGGCCTGACATTTCCCACTATGGTACAAAATGGTATTATATGGGCATTAATTTTAATTTGCTATTAGGCTAGACAATCTAAAAAGAAGGAAAAGTGGTACACTTACATTTGCACCTTTCATTTAGGGTTACTCTGATAAAGGTTTTGTCAATAGAAGTGCTGAATAGTTCAAATTGTCCATAAGAGGTTTGCCACAGGGATACATGCCTACTATTAACTGGAGTCAGGCTGTCAACAAAGCAACTCTTTGCTCACAGCAATGAGATTGATGGAATTATAGATCTCCGTCAAGTCTGACAGACTTGAATTACTGACCTAGAAAGGAAAATGTTCATATTCCTTTACTGATTCCCAAGGCCATTCCATCTTTCTTCATTATTATCATTAATATTATTTTTTTCCTTCTTAAGTGTGGCTTAGTTTTAGATTCAATAGAACATATGGTTTATCAAAAGTTAGCCAACTTTTGATGAGTTTTATATTTATTTATTCAACAGCATTAATAGATAGGGTAGATTCCACATAAAAGATATATATTAATATGTGTTATTATCTTCTACAAAAGATATGCCTACAGAAAGATCTACAGAAAGATGACCTAGAAGAGCAACATATAGCAGAATATTAAATATATTCAATAAGAAATTACATAACTGGAAATTTTAGAAAGCAAGCATAATGTGAACCTCCCATGGTAATACCTACTGAAGCCAACTGATGCCTACTGCTTCTTACTAAATTCCGCACAGTTTATGTCCACCTAATCAGGTTTTCTAGTGGTCAGTGAAGTTAATTCATTCTCTCTATCTTTAGTTATATTTGTGATATTCGTGATGTCTTGCTCTATTCTCCCTTATTTTTGCAAACTAACAAAATATGAACTAAACTCTTGGAAAATTAGTAAAATTTGGGCAAAACCTCTTCATCAGATTTTTTTTATAGTTTATATTTTAACGTTTTAAAATAAGTATCAGCAAGTTTTAAAATAAATATAGCAAGGTTTACAAAAAAAAAAAAGACTAGTTGAGAATGTTTAATTTGTGCAAATATTTGACAAATATATTCTAAAATGGGTAAAATGACAAATATATCTATATGTGTTGAAAATCCATCATTGGAGGGTGGTTAAAATAGAAAGCAAAAGAGTATTATGAAGAAAACCAAAATAGCAGTGATCTTTCATAATGGGGAACAGTATTAATTCACTAGAGATAAACAAATGATCTGCTTTTGCTTGAAATTCACATTTTAGTAGTTGGTTAAAAATTTAAGGAAAACAAACAAACAAACAAACAAACAAAAAAACTTGTTTTAGTAATATCACAATTATATGGCCAAGTAGTCCATTGGCATATTTTTTCTAGTTCACCAAAGGTGTTATGAATAACCTCACTAAAGGAGGTGGTTCTTTTACCAAGGAATATTCCATCTGCATGTACAGGCATAATAATGTTACTGATTTGTGGAAAATATTTAAACTTTATCCAGCTTATCTTTTTCACTTCCAATTGTATTAAAAATCATTTTTTTTTCTGATTATGACTAGTTAAAATAAACACAATATGTAGACTCTTTATAAATAAACACTCAAAATAGAAAAGCCATTATTTTTGTACCATGCATTAACATTTTACAAAGACACTCCCGTTGTATATAACTAAATATATATATATATATATTCCAAACACAGATCCAGTTGTGTCTCCCTTCAACACTCTAGATGCCCACTCAGGCTGAGAATTCTTCTACCATGCCATTTGCTGTTTTTCTGAGTTCAGATTGATGGTAGAAGATGTGTTTGTGGGAATTCGCAATGCTTATTTTATGCTAGTGAAGCTTGACAAATAAGGGATTTCTGTGTTCTAGGAAATCCCACTTATAGAAAACATTTTCACCTTTAAACAGACATTTCTTTAAACAGAAGTATTTTTTTCATCTTAAAACATGGCTGGTTTTGCTACTTATTACTACTGTTTTCTTATTTTGTCCTATTTTGTCATTTAGACATAAAACCAAAGTTATTTTGGAATGAAGTCTTGAGATGTGTCATTTAAAAAAACTTCAGATGAAAACAGTCAGAGTCTTTTGAAGAAGTTTAAACTGAACTATACCACCATCACTAAGCAGCAAAGACTCACCTAAAACTTAGGTGCTTAATCTATTTTCCTCCTGTAATAAGGGAAAAGAGAGAGGCACCTCTAGAGACTGTAATCTGAAATAGGAGGGATGAGTTGCCTCTGGATGGGTTGAGTCACTTCACTGATTGTACACAGAGCCAAAGTACTTGCCTGGATAGTTGCTGAACTTGCGGGCAATTAACAATGAAAGCCTCAAACCTGTCTTTTTTCTGCCAAATTAAGTTTTGATACAACTTCCCTCTAGTTATCAGTAAACTGATTTGATTTTATATTCCCAAATTAATTTTATTTCACCAAACAGTCAAGACTGTTGCTCAAATATGTAATGGATGGTATCTCATTCTCAGTTTGTATGTTATGATGTTTGTACATTATCTCTGTATTCCTTTGTAAAGATAATGTCTGTGCTCCATGGAACAATTCCGTGGAAGGAAGAGATTACTTCTTCTCTGGGCGCAGCCACGCATGAGCCACAGCAGTGACATCCACACTGTTAGCTCTAGGAATGGCATCAGGGAAGAAGCAGTCTCGGGGCACCTGTCACTTGTTTATCAGTGGTACCTAAACTCGTCTGTCATCTCTGAGGCAGGCCACAGAAATGATAGACAGAGAAATTCTGCCAAGGCCAAAAGGGACCTGGACCAGAGTTTGCTGCAACTCAAAGCCACTGAACTGATAACAAAAAACTGGGAAGCAGGAATCCGGCTGAAAGACCTCAGCAGGAGAATATTATATTAATTCTTGTCATTTCTATTCTATCTGACCAACCACTTGGGGCTTTCTTTGCTTAAAAGTTACGAAAAATTTTTCATTTACATTTTTTTAAACTTTAAACTTCTGGAGAACTATCTACACAGGAAAGACCTGGGCAAACTCAAAGCTCAGAATAACTTGGGGTCTAATCACAATAGACCCCCACAAAATAATTTCATTGCATTTCCTTAAGGAACTAAAGCTCTATTTACGCTGATGTTCCTCTATTAGAAGTCCCCCCCACCTTTTTTTTTTTTTTTAAATGATCTAGAACATAAAAAATACAGGCAATGTAGTCCAAAAGCAGTATTTTATTGACTTTGTGTTTTTAATTGTCGTTTTGGAAATAAGGAAAAGAGAGTTGGAAAAAAGAAGTTAATAATTATTCACTATGGTGGAGAGAGTACTTGAATGGTTTCTCAATTTGATCATAACCTTAGCAAAAGTGACTCAAAGGGAAAAAAGAAGAAATTTATATTTATACCTGATTAGATTGTGCAATTATATGTTGGTTTGAGCTATCAGTGAAGGTAAATAGAGCACTTCTGGAACATTTAGTTACACACAGTTTGAATTCTATGAGTTTTTCTTTTCTTTTCTTTTCTTTTCTTTTCTTTTCTTTTCTTTTCTTTTCTTTTCTTTTCTTTTCTTTTCTTTTCTTTTCTTTTCTTTTCTTTTCTTTTCTTTTCTTTTCTTTTCTTTTCTTTTCTTTTCTTTTCTTTTCTGAATGTCTAGCTACAGTCTACAATACTTTTAAAGTTATGCTTTAAAGTTATACAAGATTACAGGTCAAAAAGTTATATGTCTCTTCTCTAATAATAATAATAATAAATTAATAATAATTCTTTTTCCTTTTTTTTTCCACTTTTTCTCGTTCTACCACACACTTCCACACTTCACTGGGAGGCAGTTTATCTGTGAAAAATATTGAAAGTTTATATCTAAAATACATATTCATAATGCAAGATTTTAATAAATGTGACAGATATTTTTATGCTGCCACTAACAAAACAAGTGAATTTAATTAAAAAAGAAGATGAAAGAGAGTGTGAATTGACATGAGCTTGTTTCATGCAGAGTGCCATAATAGATTCACGAGCCACCAGAGATCAAGAAAAGGGGAGGGATGAGAACGGAAAGGAATTTTGCTGGAGGGGATCTTACTTGCTGGAATTGTAGAGCACAGGGAGGAAAACTAAAATAATATTAAAATAAGGTTCAGGAGCCTCTGTTGTAGATAAATGGTATAGATACACTAGAGATTATTATTTTTTTTTTTTTAAAGAAACACTAGCTGCCATGAATTTGCAACCATCTCCAGTTCCTTGTATTTTGTGTTGGCTTTTAACTCCACATCATAAACCACAGAATCCTCCCTTGGTTCATGTTTTCTTTTTTCTCTCTCTCTCTTTTTTTTTTTTTTTTTTCTCATTTTCTCTCATGCAGAGAAAAGAGCCGAGCATCTGGTTTTGCAATTTGGAGTTGTGCCCTTGGCTCTCAATAAATTACCATATGATCCAACCCATTTGCACCTGTGCAAACTGGTAGTCTCTAGCCAACCCTATTTATTTTTTCAGTTGATTCTGCTAGATTTAGCTAAACTTTGAAAAGTCATGTATAAAATTAAAGCAAAAATAAGTAGTCTAAATATTGACTTGTGGGTGTTTGTTGAATGCATGTCAATCCATAATTTTTCATCTATTTGCATTTTTGTAAACTTAAAAAAAATAAAAACCAACACACACACACACACAAACAAACAAACAAAACCTACCCAAATACTTATAAGGGAACAATTGCATATTAATGATACATTCCTTTTTTCACAACCAAAAGATGTGAATGTTGAGGGCGTTAACCTTCTTAAACACTGAAGAGAGAACTTTTATAAGAAATAGGTAAGTCTCACAAAGCCTTTTACCCTCTACATTTAAAAGATTCTCTTGTGATCACAAATAAACACCACACCTTTGCCATACATTTCACAAAATTATAAAAATACAACCATATAACCAAAACAATATTTTCTTTAATGCCAAAGCAATGCCTAAGACATTGCCATTCTTGCTTGAAGTTAAAGACTAACAGGTGAGTCAGATATCCCAAGACAAGTTTTGGATCATTAACATTAACAAAACAAATGTTACTGTTATCATAATTACACATCAAGAAGACTGTGGCTGCTACAAACTGCACTCAGGGCTTCGTTTTGGCTTGGATGTGTTTATAAACATTTATTGAAAAGATTGTTTTTTAAAAGATCCACTTCCTGTTTTCATTTTTAACCAAATTAAATGTGTATCTTTGTGTTTAGAAGCAAGCTACTGTAAATTGTACACAATCCATTAGTATCTATGCATCCATATCTACGGTAATTCTATATAAAACTTATTTACTTGCAGAAATGGTATCTTGCAGCATACTGAAAATGGACTCAATCCAAAAATCAACATCATAAAAAGCAAAGATTTCCATCGTCTTTCTAAATTGGAAATCATTGGTCCATGGTGTGAAGTATACTTAAGAGCTTTTTCTTCAAACACTGCAAGACTAATAGCACACATTTTCTACAGCAAATACAAATTTTCATTCTTTTTCTTCTTTTAGACACACAAATTCTCAATACATTTACTATAATGTACTTTGCAACCATGTGTTTTTAGCACTTCTTGTTCCATGTCTACATCTTCAGAAATGGTCAGCTACCAAAATATTTGATTTTGATAAATCATTCAAGGAGCTTCCAGAAGGTTCAAACACACCTGCTTCTTACCGTTCAGCTTCCAAAAAGCTACCTGGCCAGCCTAATAGCAATTTGTAGAACAGGGAAACTTAAAGAATGAAAACTAATCACTTCAACATGTTGCAAATCATAAATTCCATGTTAATAATCATTTTCCCATGGGATGACAACAGCTGTCCCCAGATCTTTTATATCATAGAACGGCTTAGGTTGGAAGGGACCTTAAAGATCATCTAGATCATCTAAAGATCATATTTTCAGTGATTCTAGTTTAACTGCCTGCCTTCTGACCACAAATAATCTTATTTTCACAACTGTGTTGCTTGAAATAAGGCATTGGATTGAAGGCAAATGAGTTCATTTGAAAGGTCAAGATAAAGCTAAATGATGCTTAAGGCCTGCATCTACACTTAACTAAGCTGGTCAAGTCCCAGGAGAGACCTCAGACACAATCCTCTCACACTTTGCTGTTGTGGACAGGAAGATTTGGACACCAAATCTAGGGTTTAACACAGTTTGGCAAGGTTCTGGGAAAGTACTATGAACTTCAGTAGAGGGGGGGAAAGCTTCAAGCATTTGGGAGGTAAAGAATTGAGTCTGATGAAACTTGGAAGGAAAGATGCAAATTTCAGGCTGATGTATGTATCTGAGATCCATAGAATTAAGTTCTAACTTATTTTGTGAGTTAAAGCTCATAACAAAAGAATAACATACACAAAATTAGAACTAAGCTGTAAGCAATTATATGCCTAATTTTGCTGTTTCTGTTTTACAGATTGGACTTCATGAAAACAAACAAAAAAGGCAAGAACAAGGAGTAGAGAAAAAAATTTGAAAGGTAGAGTAGGTTCTTCATAACATGTTAGTCTTTTTTTTTTTTTTTTGATCAGCTAATACAGCTGGAGAAAACATAAAAAATTATATGATGCCCAAAAGCCAAGTCTTTTTTTCCCTTAATTTTATTAACTGTGTTAATTAATTAACTTTGTAATGAAAGATATTTTATTTCTTCTTTTTTCTTTTTTTTGTTCTATTGCATCATTAGATCATTACACCTATAATAGTACAAATGATATGCAGAATTGTTACATGCTTTTGTCCATGAACATTACTGCAAATAGATTTGTTCAAAACAAAAGTTGTGTTGTATCATCTCCTTAGGGGGAATACCTGAGTTTGCATATGTATATTGATATGATATCTAAACTTCAAATGTTCTTTAATAAAGCTGCAGCCACGCAATCAGAGAGCAGTTGAGACTAGTGGTGGGGATCTGTCACAGAGCGTGAATAATGAGCTTCAGACAGCTGAAGACATCTTCAAAGTGAACACATCAAACAAATTCTAGCCTAGCATATGTTTGTATCTAGTCTACAGGTAACGGCTGCAAAATAGTAACTATCTGAATCTCCTTACATACAATTTACAAGAATAAAAGGGCTAAATAGTTGCCAGCTTCAGCTATGAAGAAACATTTAATGGACAAAAGCTAGTGGTTTTATAGTAAATATTTCATTGACAGAGTCAGTGAAAGGTCCAGAGATTTTATTTTATCTTTTAGCTGCAGTAGTTTTGTCTTACCAGACGTCTCTTTTAAGGCTACTCTTATTTGAGAAATTAATAATAAAAATAAAATAATAAAAACTCTTGTCCTAGTTAATTTAATAAATCTGTTACTTTTCTGCCTTAGGATGCCCATTTTATATAAGTAGAATCTATACTTGCCAAATAAAAGACACTCATATAGAACAACTTCATAGAATGATGCATTGCAGCACAGCAGTTCTCGTATTAGTACCATGTCCTTCATCTTTTAAGTTGCCTTACAATCACATTTTTATGTCTTTATCTCCAACACCCTTGTAAATCTTTCAGTTCCTCTCCTGTAGCTTACTTCACAGCTGCCCCAGATGGACAAGTGACAGCATATGCTGTGGCTGATTGCAGCCTGCATGTGCTCCTGCTAGCCAGCGTGCTGATAGACTTAACAGCTGGACAAACAAAACTGATAATTGCTGATCTCATGAAACTTGCTGGATTTTGATTATCTTCATGACCTTTAATCTTCTGTAAATTTGGCTGAAATTGATAAATACATTGAAAACTTCTTGGAGGACAGACCATATTATTACAGCATTGCCTTGTTTCTAAAAGAAATCCAGAGAAATATTTCTGAAGTGACTTAAGTCAAGTGCTGAAGTGACAGCAAGTCAGAAAATTAAGGATTAAAGTCACAATATTTTTTGAGTCATGAGAGGGATTTTGGTGCCAAAGTTCATCACGAATGCAAGTAAAATCTTGCAAGATAGATAGATAGACAGACAGACAGACAGACAGACAGAGTTGTCTTTGATACTGAGAACAACACAGGAAAAAATAAGACTAATGATAAACAAGTACATGGAAAGAGAAGCCAAAATGACTTTAGTATGAGGTTAGGACTCACAATCACAGTGACTGATATTCATTCCCTGTTAACTCAGTCCATCGCTGGGACTACTGGAATCCAGCTGTTTGAGAAAAGATGTATGATTGGGATATAAGTATAAGGAACAGATGGCAAAAGGAGAAGCAGATAGCAGCAGACCTTTAATTCATAGGAATTTTTATAGTCAAGAGTTCTGTGGAAGGTTCTTTTAGTAGGTTTTGCTTTAAGGTGTGGAAAAAATACAGCAAAAATAGAAAAGCACATACTAAGCCAAAGTAAATTGCTACCTTACTCAATGAGAGGAAAAATAGCTAAAATGTGTCCATAAACTATTTGTCAAATAATACCAAATAATGAACACACCTGTAAAAATCAAAGATGAGTAGAAAATTTTTAATGAACATTGGGTTATAGCTGTTGGAAAAAAAATCTGCAAGATTAGTTCATCCATCTGTAATTCTGAAAGGGGTGAGAGAAAATCAATAGTCAAAATATTTAAATTATAATATTACTGAAAGATAGTTTTTAAAGGTGATAAAAATCATCATATGGCACTTTTATTGAAGGTAGCTTGACTGCACTTGTTTCACCAGCTTTGAAACTACTACACTAAAAGTAACAGTCACCTCCAAGCCCTTAGAATGTCAAGATTTCCCTACTATTTCTGTCATGTCCCTCATTCTCGGTCTTTGTGACACATTCAAAAGTCTATGTCACACATTTTGAATCTTCAGATTCAGAATAAAGCTTCCCAGAAATCAACACAAGAGGAATCTTTATCTGTCTTTCATTAATTTTCAGAAGACTTATTGGTGAGAATCTCTTTGCGGTCTATGTTGGTCTTACCCCCTTGGGAGACAAGCAAGCATGCTGGCCTGGAATCAGGGACATAAAAATACAGCAAACATGTACTTCTCTGATCATTTAATGTGGCTCAGAAGGAGGTGTTCTTTCACACTCTCTAACAAATATCAAAGTAAGCTTGGCAGGAACATATTTTTCAGTAGCAGACAAATGAAAAGTATGCTCTGGCTGAGACAAGTGCTATTAATTATTATGGCTTACTAATTCTCTTGCCTTCTCAAAAGAATGGGTAAATACTTAGGCTATTCAAGGAGCTTCAGTGAGAGGATTTTAACTACAATACTTCTTACAGAACAGTTTAAATGTACGTTCAAGAGGGGAAGAAGGAAAAAAAAAAAAAAGAGAGAGATTTGTCCCACTGTTAATTTACAAAGTTCAGTGATTCTTCCTTGTAGGGCTAACAAGTTGCCAGATAAAATCATGTATTATATAAAATAAGGTAAGTGAGTACACTTAGATGTAAATACAAACCAGCTTGAACGCTGCACATTAAGGAATGCAGACTGTTGAATTTATCCTGGAATGTGGACACCAGAATCAGAAATACTACTACAACTAGCTGGTGAGATGCAGAAAGGCTTAACTGGGGCATGTTTCTTCCTGTTATGACTCATGAGAAGGTTGAAAAGTTTGTAATGAAATTAACCTCAGATCTGTAGCAATATACCATGTGCCTGTTAAACAAAGGATTATAAAAAGGAAAGATGTAGCTAAAGGTGACAAACAACACTTTATTTTCACTTGTAAGGGAATCTCAGACAGAAGAAGATGCATATACTTGATAGAAGCCACTGAAGAGAGCAATGGATTTTCTTCCTACAGGCCAAGAATCTATATTTTCATCCAACAAAAAGTAAATAAGCCAAGTGATCATAACCAACAGAAATATTAAATAAAAACAATGAAATCAGTATCAGTGTCAAATTAACATAACTATAAATGGAGGTATAAAATCTGTTTAATATTCTGGGAGGATATCAATACTGCATTAAAAAAAATACAAATGAATTAAAAGGAAACAAGTGTTCTTAGTGGATTAATATTTTTTTTTCTAGATTTTCAGCTTTGAACTTTTTTTTTCTCCTTTTTTTTTTTCCTCTCTCTCTTTTTTTTTTTTTTTTCCCTTGGGTACAGGGAAATTTAATACATTTTTGCAGCATGTTAACTAAATCGTTAGTGGACATTCTAAACCTACACCCTTGATGTTTTATTTTGCAATGTGAAAGCACTATGTACCAGCTTTCTACTGCAAGAACTAGGACACTGCAATCAAGTAGTGAATATATTTTCTCTGTGTTTCAGCTTTTTAAAATCTATGCAGAAATAAGACAGCCTTGTTTTCTTGTATTCCTTATCATATATGGATGAGACAAAATGACTATGTTCCCTTTGGCTGTCTTTATGTAGATTGATTTCTTGTCACTTTATATTCATGACGTAATCCAATTTAATGCATGTTTTTATCAGATGTCTAAGAGGTGCAGGGAAGCAGATCACTGTCTAGGTCATTTGTGTAAGAAGCACCTTAATGTACAGAACAGTTATCTGGAGGGTAAAATAAAATATTCATAATTTCAGAGCTAGATCTAAATTAAACAGTCTTTTTATTGTCGTTGTTTCACAACAAAATATAACTATATATATATATTTAATGCTACAGAAGTTCTTCTTACTTTTGTTAAACTCTTTGTTGTGAAAAGTTTTTCAAACATGAATTGATGCTTGTGTCTGTGGTGGTCGGGATGAAATTGATAATGAGTTAACATATAACCAAAAGGGAAAGATCCCTTGCCAATTCTCACTATGTAAATTCCTGAAATTCTTCTTTAGTTTTGCTGCTATCAGAAGAAGATACAAACCTCCTCATACTTTATTTCCCATGAGCCTCTCCTTTTTGATCTGTTCCTCCCATGCCTTTCTATGACCCCTTTTTTTTTTTAATATTGTTTGTGATCAATCATATTAAGTTGGTGGCAAAAATGTATAATATTCTAATTAGAACATGTTTTGCCCTGGTTTTGTTGATGGAAAAAAAAAATAAAAAAATCTATCTACCTCACTTTATTTACGTAGTAAATAAGTAGCAGTAGTTATAGTAGAATGGATATTAATATTTTAAAGTGAAATAAAGGAAATTAATTAAGGAAATTCAATATTAGTTTCTCTGTACATATCATAATGATCATCCACATATTCTATGTGATACTTATATATCTATATTTACTTTTCCATCTGTTTTAGCATTTCTAATTGACTTCTGAAAGCACTCGGTTTGAACTGAATTTCACTTTCATTGAAATTGATTTCTCTCATTACATTATCAGAAGATCATTATCAATCCATCAGAAACCTCAAGATCTCTATCTAAAATGAAAGGCAGGAGACTATGCACTATATACCACTCTTGGAGAACAACAACAACAACAAAAAAACAACAAAAAACAAAGCAACAACAACAAAATTCTTATACAGTGCTAGGAGAGCTCCAGAAGATGTCCACTGAGCTCTTCTTGGAACTTTAACCTTGATGATATATTACTTCTATCTTCATATCTCTGGACAGTAGAGATAGAATGTCACTATCGGAAAGGTGCAATTAGGAGAAAGCACATCAGAAATGATGATCAGGTGCTGCATCTTCTGGAGTACCAATATTAATTTTGTCTGTTTTCTTGATTTATTAATTGCTTACTTCAGTGTGAAATACATACAAAATAGTGCAATGTGGGACCATTTAAAATTAAATATTATGACAATTTCAACTTATTCATTTAATGCATATTTTAGTCTCACAAAATTCAGTTATATTAAAAATGCTATGAACAAAACAAAATTAATGCAAGTGCCCAAATACAATAATATGTTAATATGACGTAATGCTCGTATTTCCTTTTTTTTTTTTTAATGATTTTTTTTTAAAATTTTAAATTTTTTATTATGGAATCTCATTACATACAGGTGTTAACACTAGTATCCCCTACAAATCAACCATGAGATTTTTCATTAGTTTTTACTGCCTCCGTACCTATTCTAAGTACCAACATTACACAAATACTATGTGAATCTCATTTACTTTCAAAAGACCATTTCGGTATTGGTTGTGTTCTTTTTGGAAAGGACATGTGAGCTTAATCTGACTATACACAGGATTAGTTGGAAGCTTTGCAGTTCAGTTCGTGATGGACTGAACTCAAAGTAGCAGTGTCAAGCCTGCTTCTCATTTGCATTTATTAGTTTCTGCTTGCTGCTATGCTAACTACCTTTCATGAAGCTACCTTTCAACATGGACTCAGTCAGAGCAAGCATGTGATTTTTTGTCTTATTTTCCCAAAATATTGTATAGACAGTATTCTAAGCCACATGGGCAACAAATTAAACCCTTTCAAATCCCCTAACTTCTGGTGATCTGGAGGCTCCAAATGAAGAAATAATCAGAGATCTTATTTAAATCAATTCATCCTGGACTTAGTTATTTCTAAGCTTTGTTTTGCATTTAAAAAATATTAATGAGATCAACGTCTTATTTAAACAAAAGCACTATAAGATCATGGCAGTCTTAGCTGAGACTGTAAAATAGTAATGGCTTTGTAAGGTTTTATTTTACCAATGTAAATCATTTAACCTTTTTTTTTTTTTTAAACCAAAATTTGTTACTTAATCAAACCTAAAATAGAAGGAAGCCCTGCTGTAGAAAACTGAATATCCTCTTGTTAAGGTGTTCTGTTTTTTTAAATTCTTAAAAATAGTGTCAACTGACCCCAAAAGGTAGTTCACCAGGTAACTGAAATCATTCCACCAAAGCCAACTATCTGACTTCTTTAAAACTTTGTCAGAGGAGGACTACATCTATTTGAAGACATGCTTCCAGATCAAAAGATTTTCAGAGAGAGGAAATGGAAGCCAAAATAATAGTTCCCATCAAGCAAGGAGGAAAGTGATTTTCTCCTCACCTCAGGAAGGAGATCTGTCCTATAGTAACAGATGATAATTTAGAATATAACTTACTCATGGCAATGTGTACCCATATGTCATTGTGCAAAGAAAAGGTGCAATTTGGTCCAGTAACAGATCTAACCTCAAAATCAGTAGGTGTGTTGACAGGAAGTCAGACAAGCACAAAAATGTCATCAGTTATACTATCTGCACTTCCAGAATTAGCAGGCTCCCTGCCAGCTTCAGAGTTATCCTGTCTGCTCTACTGTATGCTATGGACATGTGCTTAAAATCTACATTTGCCAGTTAATAAGATTTTAAACATAAGTTTCACGATTGCTGCTGTTTTTCTGGAAGATCCTTAGGCAAATGTTCAAAACCCACATGAAGATATCAGCTTGCATATTAAAAATTATGCTTGTAATTCTTCAACTCAAAAAGCTTCAAAATTTCACTGAAGATGTACCCTAAAGGACACGAAATCTAAGGAAAATACAAATGCAAACCTCCAAGACCCTTCTTTTGCCTTTCTCTCTCTCTTTTTTTTTTTTTTAATTTAAGTAATATTGATTGAAGATTATAATATCTTGAGATGTTTTTGGTTTCCAAGTACTGAAATAAAAATCCTAGTAAAGAGAGGAAAAACCAGTCAGGACAGAAGCAACATACTGTATATGCTTCTACCACACATGACATGTCTATGGGACAACATAGAATATTTCTGGGAATATGCAACTCCCAAAGGATAACCTATCTTTACAACAAACACATGATATGTGTCCTTATTACAGTCTAACTTTTAAGAAGTCAGCAACAAATCTAAATGACACGGTTCTCCAAGCACAATATCTACATTTCTGCAAACTACTTTTAGCATCCATTGCACCTATTATTACTGGTACCAATAGATCATATTCTGAACATGCCTCTTAATATACATTTCATTAAAAAATAATTATTTTTTTATTATATGGCTGTGCCAAAGGTGCACCATGAAAAGTATCAAAGAATACTTTTAGCAGTAAAATTTTTCATTAAGAAGTCTATTATTTAAAGGTTAGAAGTGCCTCCTCAGAGGTATAGAATGCTCTTGACTTTGCTAAATTCACTGGAAGTTGAGGATACTCATCACTTTGTATGATGTTTTTAGCACTTACCAGGAGTGGAAATATAGCAAAAAATTTTCTGACTAATTATATGCTGTTTTGTACATACTCTAGCAATGATACTTTCAAGGGTTGTCTTTACACACACTCAAAAAAGAGCAGTGTTGCAGTTCAGCCAATCAGTTTTATTTTTTTATTTAGTTTTGGTTTGACATAGCTCAAATACAGCACTGTTTTGTATATAAAAATGTGCTTCAAAACATAGGTGACATGGAATACAATGGCAAAAATCAGAAACCTTAGCTATCCTGAACTGATATTGCCCCAAAACACCTTCAGCCTTCCAAGTTTCAGTCTCTTATCAAGTTATATATTTGTGTTGTGGTTTAACCCGGCTGGCAGCTAAACACCACACAGCCGTTCGCTCACCCTCCCCCTTCCCTCTCTGGGATGGGGGAGAGAAACGGGAAAGTGAAGCCTGTGAGTTGAGATAAAGACAGTTTATTAAGACAGGAATATAATAATAACAATAATAATAATAATAGTGATAATGATAATAGTATTAATAATAATAATGTGTAAGAAAACAAGTGATGCACAACGCAATTGCTCACCACACGCTGACCGATGCCCAGCCTATCCCCGAGCAGCCGGCCCCCCACCCCGGCCAGCCACCCCTATATATTGTTTAGCATGACGTCAGATGGTATGGAATACCCCTTTGGCCAGTTTGGGTCAGCTGTCCTGGGTCTGTCCCCTCCCAGCTCCTGCTGCACCCCCAGCCTGCTCGCTGGCAGGACAGAGCGAGAAGCCGAAAAGTCCTTGGCCTGGTGTAAACACTGCTCTGCAACAATTAAAACATCAGCATGTTATCAGCGCTCTTCTCATCCTAATCCAAAACATAGCACCCTACCAGCTACTATGAGCTACTTAACTCTGTCCTAACTGGAACCAGGACAATTTGTCAGTCAAGAAAAACACAGAACACACAAACACACAAACAAACAAAAAACAATAAAACAACAGCAACAAAACACAACAAACCAACCAAATTAAAAAAAGGAACAAGAAACCAACCAAGCAACAGTCCTTCTGATGACATCACAGCACCATTGACTGTGGTTCTTCACAGTCGTTGTTTGAGCAGTACACAAGATTTTTCAGTCCATTTTTCATAAGCTTTGTAGCTTTACGCAAGCCACAGAAGCCACCCCAACCTTTGGAAATGCTTAAATCCTGGTCCATCTTTTTTTTTTTTTTTCCTGAGGAGATCTGTGATGGAACCTCCAGTCATTCACAGCATATATGGTTCCCAAAAGACTTGAGAAAGACTTTAAAAAAAAAAAAAAAAAAAAAAGAGAGAAAAGGACAAAAAAAAAAAAGTGTGTGTGGGGAGCACCAAGGTTTCAGTGAAGTATGAACTAAAATGCTTAACTTAGAGAATGATCAGAAAAAAAAAATCAAAATGATCAGGTAACTGAATAAAAATAAGAAGTTTTTAAGCAACTTTCATTCTACCCTATGTCCTTTCAGGCAGTTCATTGATTACAGGCTTATTTTCAAGTCAGTGGCTTTCTGAGATGCATGAAACCTTGCAAGTACATTTTGGTCCTCCATGCAACACACTCTGGTCTCAAAACATCTCCTTGTGAGCATATGTATTTGATCCCCAGGAAAGCAACAATCTTCTCCATCCCTCTAACAGAGAGAAATTGCACACTCCACTTAGAAGACTGTGACATGCAAACCCTAGAAAAGTGAATAATGTCACCCAGTAAAAAGACATGCCTACATGACCCAGTGCAAACAGTCATGAGCTCATGCTTCCAAGGTGTTTTTGTCATGGGAGCACAGGTCCATCTCTAGGCTAATAAATCCTTCCTCTCAGCAAAGTTTCTCCTCTCATGAGTTTGAGAATGTAGCTGCAGAACTTCTAATAGAGAATTTCCTTGCTTCAACCCAGGATGATATACAGACTGCACCTGCTACACTCTTTCTGCAAAAAGCAAAGTAAGCTTAGCCTTTCTTACTCTGAAATGGAATACCTCTTGGAGACTATAATGTGTTCAACTGATGCAGGTGTCTTCACTCTCTTAATGACAACAGAAGCAGTAGAAATATTAGTATTTTCTCAGTATTATTTTATGTTTTCACTTTCTTTATGAAATTTTGATCTAAATGTAATCCATCAGGGTCAAATAGTCTAGCAGACCAGCAGCAAGGAGTGTAAAATTACAGAAGAGAAAGAGAAAGTATGGTGGAAGTCTATAACTTCCTGATCTGTACCAAGGCTCATCACACTCAGTTTTTATTTTCATTACCCTGTCAGTCACATATCATTATGCTCATTTGCTCAACTCTAACTCTTGATCAACATAAGGCCACGATGCTCCTGTGTCAGGAGTCAAGGAAATTTTTTTTTTCCTTTTAGCTCACTCATTTATAATTACATTAAGAATCTTCCCAAAGAATCATTGTGCATATTTTCTCTCTTTTTAATGAAGAAAGTTAATAACCTTTCTTCATGGACCAGATGTTCAGGTGACAGTAATCTTGGTAGCATGACTGACTCTAAACATATCTAGCTCCAGAGAAGGACCTGCTCTCATCCCTCAGTTTGAGTTTTTCCCACTCTACACATCTTCTCAATTTCATATCAGTTTGGCATATAGCATTCATCAAACATTAATGGTGATTTGATGTAAGATTAAACACTATTAGAACAACCATATACCCTATCCTTGTTCAGAATTACTTGGTTGTTCAATCTGTCATTTTACTTCCAAGTCCCTTAATATACTCTACTGTCATAGCATCAGCTGATTTCCTCTGAAATGTAAAAATCTTTACAGTAATCTTTAAAGGCTTTCTTATAATTTCCTCTGTTTGGATAAGCAATTTATACTTATTAATCCCTAGCAGATACTGTCATATTCTGACAGGCCTATTCAGATAGAACTGAGGAGCTAAAATTGCATCTGCTGTATTTCCTTTTGTGAGCCAGATTCTTCTCTCAGTAACAATTCAAGTGTTCCAGACAGATAACATTGCTTTCACCTCCACTTTCAGGACTTTCAGGAAAACTTTCTGCGGTTTTTTGAACACTTTTTTACATAAGGTGTCGCAATGTGACTATGTTAATTCTTCAGATTTTTCTTGTGCTCTTTGTTTACTGCCTTTCATTTAAATGCTTAATTTATATATATATTGTGCATTTACAAAAAGTAAAAACCTAAGTAGAGTGTTGCATGACTTTTGATTTTGCACTTTTCCCTACCAGTACGATGTTCAATATAGTGTCACTTCCTCATTCTCAAAACAGCTTGCAGAAATTAAAATTACAGTAAAAATGAGTCCTACCCAGTGTAATTCCAGAGAAGGGACAATCTTAAAATGGACATTAACATTGTTGATTTTGGAGAAGGTATTCAAACATGCTGGCAGGCAGCAGTATAAAAATAGCAAGATGAGTGGGATGCATATTTTCCAATGAATACATAATGTTTTCCATTGGTGAGATGAGTTAAATTAATAGTCATTGCAAAATTATTTTTTATGCTTCTTCATAACAGGAGAGCAGATAATATTAAACTGTTATAATTAATATTTTTAATACTTTAATTTTCTCTCTTGCCCTGAAGCCAGTTCTCTTACTGTCTTTGCAGTATTTATGGTATAGCAAGGGCTTTTCATTTTTACTGTATAGGGCCAGACAACAATTTTGTCTTTGACAGCATGAATGAGGGCTAATTGTTCCTAACCACCTCATCTTTACAATTTCCAAAATTGAACTAACCTGTCCTTCTTGAGAATCTTTAAAGAATTGTGATTTTTAGCAGACAAATGTTAAACCCTTTTTTGAAAACCAGGTTCTCAAAGTTACCTCAAAATTTGCCTTCCAGAAACAAAAGTATCCCAAACCACTTCTCATTTTGGAAAATGTAGGCTGCAACTCATGGGAAATGCCGTTAAAAGGAGCTATTCATACACTGTCCATAAAATCAATGTGTAAAAAATGGAAAGTCTTGTTCTGTACAAGAATGAAAAAAAGGTAATACATTAAACAGTTAAACTTCCCTTCTATATCCCTGCTGTGTGAGATGGTTTCTTATCTTTACCTGAGGACTATCCGATACATGCTGTTTTGTACTGGGAGTTTGAAAAAAAAGGTTGAGTTGAATGTAAGAGATGGAAGTCTGACAAAGAATAAAGACATATTTCTGACTTCATTGAACATGACTTATACCACGCTTCTATCTTAAGTGATGTAAAAGTTCACCAGTGACAAATATTTCTTTCAATGTATTTATATGGACATCCCAAAGCTGTCCAACATCCAATTATTTTTCACTGTTATTTTTGTAAAGCAAAGTGATCTATTCAGAAAAGAATTATGCCCCAGTACAAGGCTGAATGTAGTTTGTTTTTACTTTTTTTTTTAACTTATTTTTTTTTAACTGAGCACTTAAACTAAATTGGCATTCTAAAACATGGCTTAGTCATCCTGTGACTCTTCTGCCACACAAGGATAGTAGGCAGATGCATGACAAAAGGGAGTTAATTAAACATTATGTAGAGTCATCTATAAACTAATAAGAAATAGGATTTATAACCTAAAAAGATGATATTTCAAAAATGTTGGTGTACAGAGGAGTAAAACTCAAAGGAATTTAAAGCTTACAGTACTTGCATATAACTAATGCCATGTTCTCTGCAGTATCGTTGCTGTATATGCTATTGTTTTTTCAACATTCATATATATTTCATAAAGATTTAAAACTTAGTCACTGAGCAACCTCATATTAGTACTAAAAAAGGAAATAAAGATCTTAAAAAGGGAAGAAAGAACACAAAGACATATACAGATGCCCACAAATATTTTTTTTAAGATTAAAGAAATGTTTAAATACTGTACTGACACCATCAGCATGGGACCCCTTGCAAAAACAAACAAAAAAACAAACAAAGGCAACAGACAATGTTGATGACAAGTATCAGCAAGTCAGATTTCGCCTGTGGAAAACCAAGGAAAATAAACTGTTGCTTGGTCATTTTCTTATCCTGAGGCACAAGGAAGACAACTGTAATATTGCTCTCCTGACCTCTAAAGATAGTAAGAAATTATCCCAGTTAATTTTCTTTATTGAACTTAGCTGCTCTTTCACTGGAAAAAATATCAACAGATGAACGACCAAGACTTTTCTCAAAGGAAATTCTATCTAGCTCTTGAATCTGCTCAAATAACCTATCAAAATGCTGAATTGAAATTAGAAGATGACTGTATTTTATCACCCGAGAATGGTTTACAAGGCTAGATCTGAGGTTTTAAATAATTAATCAGAGGTCTATTTAAACTTCATAAAAGCACGTTTCAGATGTAATTGATAAAAACCTACCACTTTTCCAATTCTTTTCCCCAGTAAATTCTGGGAAAAAAAATAAAAAAAATCCTTCCTCTCCTCCTATTTTAATTTTGTATTTGGACGTCTTGTAAGATTCTAGGCAGGCAAGAAATGAAAACTATATAAGGCTTACATTTTTGGTTTAAATATCAAAACATGGATTTCTTGAATACCTTTAATCAAGGTGAAATTACATTTTCATTAGCAGGCAACAGCTAGCTCTTGAAAACATACCACAGAAGTTTATTTATCAGGTAGACTCATCTTGTTCCAAGTACATAATGATAACAAGAACAAATATATTTATTATTGCTAACACAAGGAAACTCTCTTTAACATGTTTTACTCTATTTCCCCTCACGTTCCTTATATTATTTAAACACATACCATTCACAGGATGAGGCTGACTTTACATCTTCTTTACAATGTGTCTTTCTAGACAGTAGTCATGGATAAGTTTCTTTGGCTTTCATGAAAGGGAGCTACACATTTTCTGTAACATTTAACTTTCTTCTTCAGATCAGAGTCCTACAGAATTAGGTGTAATAATTGTCCATACTAGGTAGCTAATGAGTAATTTCCAAAGAATAAAATGTCACCTAAGGACCAAAGTGTCTTAAACACAGAACAGTAAGTATGTCTTTGTACATAAGTAGAATTGCACAATCATAGAACTGCAACATTGGAAGAGACCCTGAAGATCTTTTAGTCCAAGCCTCTGCTCAAAGCTGGGCCAACTACAACAGATTGCTCAGTGTTGTGTCCAACCAGATTTCAATAACTGGAGACTCCACAAACTCTCTGAGTCCCTGTTCCAATGTTTGACTACCTTCAGAATGGAAAAGTCTTTCTTTATATCTAAGTGGAATTTCCCATATTGCAACTTATGTGTGTTTACTCTTCCTATCACTGTGCATCTCCAAGAATAATTTGTTTCTACACTCTCCCTTTAGATATTTGTAGACAATAATAATGTCTCATCTCACCTTTCTCTTCTAAAGGCTGAACAAATCCATCTATCTCAGAATTCTCATGCGTCATGTTTTCTAGTCCGAAGACCATCTTGGTGGAACTCAAGTGGGATTTGCTCAATGTCTTAATTGTACCGGGAAGCCTCAAAATGGAGACTACTCCACATTCTGTCTCACAAGAACCAAACAGAGAGAAAGAATCACCTTTCTTTACCTGGTGGCTGTGGTATTCAGAGGGCAAACCAATGTGCAGTTAGATTTCACCACCAAAGAACGCTGCTCAACTTATTGTCAACAAGAGACTGAAGATCTCTGCAAAGAGATCTTCTCTGCAAAGGTGCTTTCTAGCCAGTCAACTGCTAGACTGTACTGTTGGATGGGGTTATTCCAACCTAGATGCAGGGCCTCATGCTTTCCCTGGCTGAATTCCTTGATGTTCTTGTCAGTCCATTTCTTGAGCCTGTTCAAGGTCCCTCTGAATAACAGTCTTGTCCTCCAGTAAATTAACTGATCTCCCCAATTTGTTATTGTTATTGTTCACAGTGCAGAATGCGTTCTATCTCTATGTCCAGGTCATTAATAAAAAACATAAACACAGTATTAGTACTGATGCACTGATTCCCAATGGACATTACTAGCTACTAGCCACCAGCTGGACTTTGTACTGCTGACCACAAGCTTTTGACAGCACAGGTCCTGACAAGTTTTCCACACACTTCATCATCCACTTCTCCAGTTCATATCTCACCAATTTGATGAAAAGAATGTTATAGGAGACTATCAGTGGGTTACTAAAGGCTTTCCATACATTTGCTGCTCTCCTCTTACCCACAGAGCCAACAATCTTGTCATACAAAAGAGCTGATGATTTGCCATTGGTAAATTCATGCTGACTGTTCTGAATCATCTTCATGTCCATCACATGACTACAAATAGCTTCCAGGAGAAGTTCCTCCACAACACTCCTAAGGACTGAGAAACAGTTGTCTGGCTTGTAGTTGCCACAGATGCTCCATCTTGCATTTCTTGAAGATGTGTATAACAGTTTCCAAGTCATCAAAAACCTCCTCCAGTTGCTCTGACTTTTAGAAGACAGCGGTAGACAAGCAATGATTTTCTTCAGTTCTGGGTGCATCCTACCTGGTTCTACTGACTTATGCATATACATTTGTTTAAGCACTCTTTAATTCTGTCTTACACTGCTGTGGATAATGTTGCAGAGGTATTGCTTCATCGTCCTACTTTGTGTTTGTAAGGTCAAGGACCTGACAGGATGGAGAGCAAACCTTACAAGGTAAAAAATGATGAAAAAATAAAATAAAATAAAATAAAATAAAATAAAATAAAATAAAATAAAATAATAAAATAAAATAATAAAATAAAATAAAATAAAATAAAATAAAATAAAATAAAATAAAATAAAATAAAATAAAATAAAATAAAATAAAATAAAATAAAATAAAATAAAATAAAATAAAATAAAATAAATAAAAAATCCTACTGGTAGCTTCACTACCATGAAGCTGCTTTCACACATAAGCAGAACAATGTTTACTTTGATTTCAAATTGTTACAAATGCCTTAAAAAGATTTAATTGATCTTTTACTGAGTACAGGAGATGCTGCTGTATTTGCTAGGCTGAATCACAGGCAGATGTGAGCCAAGAAATAATGGAAAATGTGAATAGCAAGCAAAAACCATTATTCTTTATAAGTTAAATAGGTTTCCTAGCATGACTAAATATACTCAAGCACTATACTCATTCAGCATATTTATGTAAATAAAGCAATATTCATCTGCTATCATATTTCCATTGCCAATCAAAACAAGAAAAAGTGTTAAATAGAAGCATGGATAATCACTGATAAGAGATTATATAATAATAGGGAACTAATTACCCCTTTTCAGATTTGAGTTCACAGTTTCACATATTGGCATAATATTGTTAATGATTCAGAGGAACTGTACTCCATTTCATGGGGTATCTAGTATTAGTATATTTTATGTTTTAAAAAAAAAAAGTTTGGAATAGAGTGGTTTTTTATTTTATTTTTTATTTTTATTTTTTTAAGAGAGAAGCTTGTAAGTGCTAATGGTTTCAAAGAGATGCCACTTTTTGTGCTTTTTTTTTTTTTTTTTTTTCATACTGAATAGACCGTTCTATGACTCTGTGATTCTGTAGTTCAAAAAATAAGATTTCAAAGGTTCCCCTGCAACTTAGACTCCAGGTTCATGGAATAATGTTCCACCGGCAAATTGCTCACCACAAGAGAGAAGAGTTTTAGGCTTTGCCTTCTGTATTGTTACAATAGAAGACAGAATGACAGAATAAACCAAGATATTCATAACATATCTACATGACACAGCATAAATAGGCAAGTGGGCTAACAGTAAAATGACCATTTTTCCTCTCCTGTAGCAATAAAAACTTGGAAGCTGGTAAACATCCTCCTTTCAGAGGTCTCCTTGAAAGTCTCACAGGGATCTAAACAGTTCTTCTCTTCAGAAGATCCAGTAGTGAACAACGACATATTTCCTCTGCCTAATGGATTGAATTCATAAGGACTGGATGGATAAAGAGTTTGACAGAAGAGCTCCTGTGAAGGGTACATTCTTTATTTGCTTTAATGTGTACTTAATCTTTTGCTTTAAGAGGAGATGCATTTCATTTTTATCTTTTTACAGATTTTGTATACTATATTTTATTGTCTTTTGAGTTTGATATAGTGTGTATGATATAGTATGTTTCAGTTGACCCAGCTTCATAGCAAAATAGGTTGAAAGTTCTGCTCATTCATAATGCTGAATACATGACATTCCATTTAGATGGTTTTCTCTACCAAAATAAACAAATAAATAAATAAATAAATTGTTGTTAACCATTATATTAATTTCAATTTTATTTCATTGTAGAGGCAAGCTTTTAAAAGTGTTTGTTTGTTTTTCGATGTCAGCAATTAATTATTATTACAGCAATATTTTTGTATCAATATTCATAGAAGCAGTGATTTATAAATATGGCACTTGTTTTTATGGAGTCACTTTTCAGAACAGAATTGTATTTCATTCTGATAAAGAGAACTCAAAGACAGTGATCTACTAATTATGCTTGAGTGATGATTTGACTGTCATTTGTATTGATACCCCGCTTGAACTTAGACAAATAACTTACACTCTTTGTCCTTCAGACTAATCACTTTAAAGATATGTATAATAATTCATAACAGTTCTACAAAGGTTTTGTAAACTTTAATTCATGTTTGTAAAGCACTTTGATGTCATTGCAAGAGAAATCACTGTAATCATCATAAAAGTGCAATGTATTTTTAGCTAAAGTACACACATTTTCACAGGACATACTTTCATAAAAAGTATGCTTGATGAAGCGAATGCTAACCATTGACATTCAATAAATCGGGAAGTGTATACGAATATTTAGTGACAAAAATGTAGTCACAAAGAGAAATCTTTGAGGTTGTCTATCTATCACTGTGCAGAGAATATCCAGTCAAGTTTTAAATCAACAAATAATCAACATGATAGAATATGTACCTTAGTAAAATTATACCTATCTTTTGGAGGAAGAAAATAAACAGAATTCATTAAGCATTTTTCAGTACATTCACTTTAATATACCCACATACTTTTCAATCATATTAACTAAAGCTGAACTTAAAAGTATAGCTACATGTGCACGAATTATTTAAGGAAAGATGACTTTTAAGTCTTTAGCATGAAATCAGTCAGTTTAATGAAAGAAGACCAGGTAACAAAATATTATTCTTTTTATTACTTTTTAACCTTGTTAGCTTTTCTAAAGAGCTAAAATGTTGAACTTTCAAAAACCAGCTACTCAATTTCAGAAGATCGTAAGATTTTCTTTTGGCAGACATTGTAAATCAGGCTGCCAGCAACAAAGTCTAAATAAGCTCAGTAATCTTATGGGCATTATCAGTTGTCAGGCATTCTATACTTAATTGAGCTCAAATCCTTTATAAAACTGAGACCAGCAATGTGTCCAACACAGCAAAATATAGCCCAACATTTAATTAAGCCTGGATTTAATTAGGCAAGTACACTACATATGAAAAATAATTTGACCACTGTGGCTTCAAAAGTATTTGATTCATTAGAAGGTGGTTTGTAAGCCCAAGGAATATTCCAGGCTCTTTCTTTCTTATTCAGAAGTCAAAAAGAGCTTCTGTCTACTGTCACAGAGACCAAAATTATATCTTCAAAGATTTTCTAAATGGCAAACATTTTCCAGATGACAAACATGTTGCAGAGTTAGTGACACATCCTCAGATACAAAAGAGAACTGCCTTCTGCCAGAGAAAAGCAATGCTAAGATGATGATCAGGAGAGGTACTGTGATACTTCTGTGGTAAAGGTGAAAGGAAAAATGTTTGGCTGCTGGACAACAGCATTGGCAAAGAAAATAGAATTGCTTTTTTACATAAATTCCTTCTGTAATTGAGTTTGGGCTTGTAACATTGTCTAACCACTTCTGACAACCCACCAAAATTGAAATGGCAAGATCTTATAATAAATTGTCACAAAATGTGACAACTACTCTCGGTATGCATAATTTACCCCTCTTGTTTTCCAATTTTCCTAAACAGTTGAGATGGTCCTGATCATGTCCATAAATAAATAAATAAACAAGACAAGAAGAGCCAGGAAAAAGTCACAACTTTTTCATAACACAAAGAAGTATAGAATCAAAAGCTGCAGGCAAGTCACTGCCTATCACCCTCAATATTGCTTTTGTGTGCCTGGGAATCCTATTAAAAGACTACTAAAACGTGTCATAGCCTATCCAATAAAAGAAGTCATGGCTGGAGAACTGTGTTTGGAATTACCATCCAGTAATCAAGTAATTTCAGTGTCTACTACAGAGGCAATTTCCAGAAGCAACGCTTAGCAGTAAGTGTCTAAATATTCTCTCAGTCAGTCTTCAGTTCAAAGCATGAAAGTAGGGCTAATTTTTCTTGTATGTTCTGTTTGTTGTTAACTGAAAACAGAAATGCATCCATTTTCATCCATGATTTTGATACTGTTGTTCATACAGAACTGTCCTATCTACAGGAAACTACAATAATGAGAAGAAGAAACACCTTCCACTGATTTGGATTCTTCTTTTCAGGCTGAACCAAATGACATCAAGCAAAAATGTTCCTATCAATCTGCAAATCTTATTCAAAACAGCTTTTTTTACGCAGCTTTTTATCATGACCCGTGGAGCTGTTTTATTTTCCTTACTACTTTGCTTCATCCCAGAGGACTTTCCTAGTTGCTACTCATCATTTTCTGCCTGTTCTTTACTTGAAGATTTAAAAAAGCGGGCTCACTGATGCACAGCCTGTCACCTTCAAGAACTTAGAAAAATAGATTGGAGCATAGGACACGTGCTAGAAACATGATTTTAATGTATCACAATCCCAAAGATACCAGTTATTAGCTAGTCATCTTGAAATTATACATAAATCAAATTAGGCTAACATAATACAAACAAACATCAATTTACAACTTCTAAAATAAACAACACATTTATGAAACTTCTAAGAGTTGAAGGCGAGAGTATTTACACAATTATAATTCCAGACTTTTATCATTTTGCATACTTCTTGTTTTCTATTTACAGATAGCACTTCTGGTCTTTTTTTTTTTTCTTCCCTCAAATCCTCTCATTTTCTTCCACATACCCACTTAGCATTTATTAACTCAAGCAAGAGGAGAACACTTAGATAAGGGAAAGATACTTTCCAAGTCTGTTGATTCACTGCATAAAATAAAGCACAAAATTTACCTGCCAACTGAACCTTATATTTTATATTTACATATATTTTTGGTGTGAGTTTAACAAAACACAGTAAGTAGTGCTGGAGAAGGTAGAGAGGGCAATTAAAATTATGAAAAGGGACAAAGCAGTTGCCGTACAGGAAGACACTGAAAAGATTCAGATTCTTCAATCAGTGAATGAGAAGGCTGAGGGGAGATATGACTGAGGCTGACAAAATCAGGAGTGCAATAGACAATGAGAGTACAGAGCTGTTACCAAATCTCAATAAAATTGCTGAGCAATTGATTTAAATCAGTTAAGAGGAAGGGTGGTTTTGTTTTCTTTTTTTTTTTTTTTTTTTTTTTTTTAGAGTAATGAGTAACTTTGGATCAGTAACTGGCTGCTACAGAAGATAGTACTATTAGGTTAAAAAAGTAAGACAAAGTCATGCACAGCAGCTCTATAAAAAGTACTAAACAGAATAGGCAACAACTCTAATTCAACACTTGTGGGTGGTTGCGTGTCACTGGGAAAATACTGCTTTGTGCATGTTGTTTAAACCAAGTCAGGATGAAAGCCATTTATTGATTTACTAATAACATGTAATTAACCAGCAATCACTGAACTATATAGTCAAAATCAATCACAGCAATACAACAGATAAACCATAACACTAGTTGCCTACAAAATGCTTTTACATTCCTTACTGGAGACACTAAGACTAGATGGAATTTTGTACATCTCTTTAGCAGAAGAGTGAACTGATTAAAGAAAATTCACAGCTGAATGTTCTAACTTGATTATTTAAATTTTCTGTATTGGGGGAATTTGCAGTGTCATAAGCAGTTTATCAAAAGTGAAAAGTTTATGAAAAGTTGCAATAAGATCATCCCTGAGCCTTCCCTTCTTCAGGCTGAACATCCCCATCTCTCTCAGTCTTTCTTCACAGAAGATGTGCTCCAGTCCTCAGATCATCTTTGTGACCCTCCTCTGGACCCACTCTAGAAGAGCAACATCCTTCTTGTGCCAGGGACACCACACCTGGACGCAGCACTCCAAATTGGGCCTCAAAAGGGCAGAGTAGAGGGAGACAATCACCTCCCTCGACCTGCTGAACACTCCTCTTTTGATGCAGCCCAGGATGTAGTTGACCTTCTGGGCTGCAAGCTTGCACTGCTAGCTCATGTCAAGCTTTTGATCTCAGAACTACCAAGTCTTTCTCTGCAGGGCTGCTCTCAATGAGTTCTTCTCCCAGTCTGTCCTCATGTCTGGGATTGCCCCGACCCAGGTGCAGCACCTTGCACTTCGACTTGTTGAACCTCATTAGGTTCACATGGGCCCGCTTCTCAAGCTTGTCCAAGTCTCTTTGGATGGCATCCCTTCCTTCTGTTGTATCAACTGCACCTCTCAGATTAGTGTAATCTGCAAACTTGCAGAGGGTGCACTCGATCCCATTGTCTATGTCATCGATAGAGATATTAAACAGCAGACAGACCCCTGAGGGACACCACTTGTTACCAGCCTCCACCTGGACATAGAGCCATCAACCAAAACTCTCTGGGTGAGACCTTCAAGCCAATTCCTTATCCACTGAATGGTCCACCCTTCAGATCCATATCTCTCCAATCTGTCGACCAGGATGTCATGTGGGACTGTGTCAAAGGCCTTACAAAAAAATCTAGGTAGATGATATCAGTTGGTCTCCCCTTATCAACTGATGCAGTCACTCCATCACAGAAGGCCACCAGGTTGGTCAAGCACAATTTGCCCTTGGTGAAGCCATGATGGCTGTATCAGATCACATCCTTGTGTTGCATGTGCCTTAAAGTTGCTTCCAGGTGGATCTGGTCCATGATCTTGACAGGCACAGAGGCTCCATGGTCTGTAGTTCCCCAGGTACTCCCTTCTACCCTTTGTAAAAATAGGAGTGAATTTTCCATTTTTTCAGTCACTGGAAGACTTCACCTGATTGCCATGATTTTTCAAATGTGATGGAAAGTGGCTTGGCAATTCCATCATCCACTTCCCTCAGGACTCTGGGATGCATGTCACTGGGCCCCATAAACTTGTACCTGTTCAGTTTCATCAGGTGGCCTTGAACCTCCTCTTCGCTTACAGTGGAAGGGACTTTGTTCTCCCATCCCTCACCTAGAGGTTCAGGGGCCCGAGAGACATGGGAAGCCTAAGTGGCAGTGAAGATTGAGGCAAAAAAATTTGTTGAGTACCTCAGCCTTCTCCATGTCTGACATTACCAGTTCTCCCTTCTTGTTTATCAGAGTGGGAACACTCTCATAGTCCTTTCTTTTCTGGCCAATGTACCTACAGAACCCCTTCTTGTTATTCTTCACATCCATTGACAAGCTCAGTTCCATCTATGCCTTGGCTTCCCTAATCCCATCCCTGCGTCCATGATAATCAAACCCAAAACCTTGAGCATGGCACCAGCCTCACAGCCAATCTTTTACTTGGTCCATTGTCTCCTTCTTCTTGGGTCCTAGTCACCAACTGGGAAGACACAGGAGAACACTACTTGTGCTCCTGATCCCCTTAACATCTTTCTGAGGGACATAAAGCACTTTTGATATTTTGGAGTCTTCTTGTTGCAGCCACCAGGCTTGGTAGCCTCTTCGTAATATTGCAAATGAGGGCCCCAGGCAGGCAGCAAACCTCTCTGGAGAGATATCTGGATGGCAAGTGGGTGCCTCAGTGCCTCTCAGAGAGGTGTCTCCAATTATTAACAACCTTCATGCCTTTTTTGTGGCACTGGTTCTGATAGAGGTTGTTAAACTGAGCCAACTTTGTATGGTTGGCCTTTCTGTGGTCTTTATTATTACCCACTGAGTCTCCTCTCTCCTTCTGTAGAGTATCATATCTCTTGGGCAGAGGCACTTCAGGGGCAAGGGGGAGACTCCTCCTCCAGCTCTGAGCAGAGACAAGGGTCCACTCTCCCTTGTTCTGTGTGTCTTTCAAATATCTTGGTTCAGGGATGGAAGCTTGTTTACCTACCCCTTGCCAGGACTTAAAGCAGGGCTGTTGCTCGGCCCGTGTCAGTGCATAATACCATTTGTCAATCTTAGATTCCTGGATGCTACGTTGCCTGATGAGCTCCACCTGTTTGAAAAGTAATTTATTCTTCTGTTAATTTACAGGTTTGCTTATACTGGACTGACTACTGGATGAGCCTATAGAAGTTGCTGTCCCAGAAAAAGGGAAAAGTGATGTCAGACTGGACTGGGTAGCGATGAGGATCATGCAAAGGAGGACACATCTCTCATCCCAGATGAAGTTCATATTCTTTAAAGAACTGATAACTACAGAGTGCTTGGAGTTCTTCTTGGAAAAGTAGGACTACAAAGATATGAAGACTAAGAAGCAAGACTGTAGCAAGAAGATGAAGGAGCGAGAAGGAAGACAGAGCCAGCTGAAAGCCCCTGAAAATCTGGGATTCATTACAGTTTGTGGAAAAGGTCTAAGGAAAGCCTTGACACCAATGTGGAAGAAATTCAATTCAGTTGGAAGGAGACTTGTAAAAAGTAAGTAGTTTCTCAAGTATCATGAGACTTGAAGGTAGAGATGTCTTAAAAAGTGCATAACTACAGCTGGATGAAAGGGAAAGCTGTGAAACTAAACTTAGGAAGTTGGAAGAGTATGGAATACCCATGAAAGGTAAAACTCCCAAAGAATGGAGGGTTTCCTAAGAAACTACATATAATGGAAAAAGACCTCAGGAAGAAAACAAAAACAAAAACAAAAACAAACAAAAAAACCCAAAACAAAACAAAAAACAAAAACAAAAAAACACTGTGACTGATGTTAAATTAGTAACTCAGATGTGCAACATAGAATGATAAAGTATGATCACAGGTCATGCAGCTATTGAGTCAAAGATCCAAACCCACAGAACAAGTGCTGGAAGGTACAGCCTTAGATAAGAAAAGCTACCAGGCAACACAAGGCTGCAGAAGTCAACCAGGTCAGAAAATAAATGCTTGGAAGATGTGTTACTGAATTTAGACTGATCCACAAGAGAAGAAAAGGCACAAAGTAAGTCAAAATACTCTGCAAAGTGCAAAAAAGTACAGAGAAAAAAAAGGTCATGATCTGTTAAAGCTTTGCAGAAGTGCAAGGAGGATGCACATTTGGAAAGCACTCAAACAACGACATAAACATACCTGCTTTGAAAGATCTGATAATCACGGCAGTGGAAAGAAAAGCAATTCATTCTGATGAATTGCATGAGAAAAGAGGGAAAAAATGATTAAGAGAAATGCTCTGTAGACTTATCAGCAAAAGCAAAACCAATGGACCTTTCTTTGGAGACCACTAAAGTCATATACAAATGTTTGAACACTAGTGTGCAGATAAATATTACCTATGAAGATTCTGTAAAATGTGAGAAAGAAATCACAGTACACAGGGAAAGCTGAGTTGAATTGTGAATAATAATATGGAATTAATTCCTATTTAGAAGCAGTATGATCTGGAAAGTTAAGGATAAAATGGAATTTTTTAGGTTTGTTGTAGCTGATTGGAAAGAAAGAGTTGATACTGAATTTTAAAACATAGTAACTTTTATGTTTACTTCCGAGGATGCTGTGTTTTACAGGGGAATCAAAAACATAAAAAGAGAGCCTGTGGCCACAAATAAATATGAAGATAAATATAAAAGGTGGAAAAAAAAATCATGACATTTGTGAAAAGTCAGCTTTAGACAAATGAAAGTACAGGAAATACATGTTAGAGCACGTTGGGGTCCAGCAGCTCCCTGGGGCGGGGAGCTAAATGGGCCAGGCAGGGCATGGCAGGCAGGGCCTCTCCCAGTGACCCACTTAGGGGCAGGGCACTGGGGGCAACGGGGCAGCCCCAGGGATAACTGGGCAGAGCCTGGGGCTAGGGCCATGGCAAGGCCAGGCCATGGGCCCATGGATGGGCCCAGCTGGGTGGGGGACATGGGTGGGCAAGGCAGGGCTGTGGGGAGCTGGAGCCCAGCCCTACTGTGGCCTCAATGGGGCAGAGGCAGGTGGCCCTGGGGCTACCATGGGACTGGGGCCTGGGCAGGGTAGCATAGCCCCCAGGGGCTCACATGGGGGCTAGGACTGTGGGGTCAGGACCAAAAGTTACAGATTTTCCAGTGTGAGATTCTGTTGAAGGCATTTTCAGGCAAATGGAGACTGCATGCTAGGAAATGTACCAAAATTCCATACGTTGCTGCGCTGAATTTGGGATTAGCATGTCCAGTAAGGACATGAACCAATGCCACCTGAATGTAACTAGAAGTTTGAGAATGAGTTTCTGAATTTAGTCAAAACTTTTAGGAAAAACAGAGTTGACCTGAATGCATATAAAAACTCAGACAAAAGGAAGAACGGGTTAATGGTAAAACAGAGCTAAGCCCACGAAATCTGAAGATGAAAGTTCACAGAAATGAAAGTCTTTTGTGAGCTCAGACTACTATACTTGCGGGATTAACTGTTGCTTTTATGCCACATGAAAGCATTGCAGGAAGCATTTTCAGCATATTACGTGAAAAAGGGGATTAGAGCAGCAACTTGCAGAGGTAACAACCAGGTGTCCTTTGGACATATGGTTTTCCAGGTTTATGACAATGACAAGGCAGCAACAATTATGGTAGAGAATGAAGTGCTGCTTGAGAAGACAATATGAATATGAAAATCTATACAAAATTAAAATGTATTGAGAATGGTTAAAACAGTTGAATGTGCTTTATCACTGTAAAATGAGTTGCACTATAATTTTCAACTTGTAAAAAGAGATGTAAGTAAACCTTTGGCTTTTAAAAGTTTTCATAACTAGGAGACTGGCAAACATTACTAAGATAAAAATGTAAGCGCCAACAACAAGAGTGACTTTTTTATACAGATATAATAAATATTTTCTCTTATCCTCCTTATGATCACTTTCTTTAAGGATCTCAACTATTATACCATATACTTCAATAAACATTCAATAAATCCAACCTACTTTTCCTTTCTTCCTCTTCATAGAATTAAAACCAAAAATGGAATTTGCTTGTCTTACTTATGACTTGTGACTTGTGTCTTAGTGTATTTCAAAGATATTGGGATAACTGAGACATCCATACTGTCTGGCAGATGTTACGTAGGACCTATGGAAGACTAGTGGCTTTCAGGAGGAGGAGCGGCAAGTGTAGAAGGATAAGCTAGCTTGCCTGAAATGTACCAGACATTCATGTGTAGGAAACTGATGGTCACACCATCTTAACTAAAAATGCTTCCCCCAGTCTTACTATTTGTCACTATCGAATAAATAACTAAATACAAGGAATCCAACTATTTTCTATATTTAAAATAACCCACTCAGTTTTCTTTGTTTTATCTTTTCATCTTGAATGTCCCAAAATAAATCTGAAAGTGAGCTTTCAGTTAGAAAGAAAAAAAAAAGAAAAAAGAAAAAAGAGAAAGAGAGAGGGAGAGAGAGAGATGGCACTGATAATTGAAAACCACATAATAATTTCATAACAACTCAAACTTCAGGCTATAGTAAGTAGAAGGCAGTAAGTAGGATCATACCAAATTTGCTCGGTAACGTTTTAACTTCTCCCATGCCTCAAGGGAAAAATCTGAGAATGTATTTACCCTGAATTTTAAGTCAAACAGCAGTAAATTAATTTTTAATATAAAATTAGTATTGCTCTTTCTAATGAGACACTCCTAGAAATCCATTGCATTAAATACTATCAAGCTGACTTTTTCTAAAATACTCCTGAGTGTGTACTGTGTATCTTTTTATTTATTTTATTACATATATATATATATATTTTTTTTTTTTTCATGGAGAAATTAAGTAGAAAATAAGCAGCAAGGACTTGGCATGAAAAATTACGCAGAAAGAGGGTGAGCAGCAAAACAGTTTCAGTTTGCAGTTTTGGCATTTTTTCTTCCTTCTGCAGAACACTCCAGCTCCAAACAAACAATCATGTAGGAATAACAAAGACAACCCCGTCTCTGATTGTTCTGCCATTTGTACAGGAGTCTCCTCTCCTCCTGGGTCAAAACATCTCAATGTTAGCATGAATGGAAACAGTGTATTCACCCCCAAGGACCTGATGGAGGGCAGCCGACGCTGAATGACAATCCCAGAGCCAGGGAAAAGAGCAGGGCAACTCCCCAGAGCACTGCCACTCTCTGTGCCATGGAGAGGCCCCTTCTTTCTTTGGCGGCCCCATTGATGCTGCTTATAGTTGCTTTTTGTCACATCAGGTGGTTATTAGGACATTAGTACTGCTTACAAAACGAATATATTGTCACTGCTGCCTGATGATACTCGCATGTCCAGGTGTGGTGGCGATGTGGCAGGTGCTGCAGCAGGCCAGGCAGCCAGGGCAGGGCTGAGGCCGACAGCCAGAGCTCTGAGGGAGCTTCTGAGTGTGGGGGGAGGCCCCTGCCCTGGCCTCTCCTGGCTCCTTGCACCCTGTCTGGCAGCCTCAACCCACCACCTTCTTCTTCCTCAGCCCTGGGGCTTCACACTGCTTCCTTCCTTTTTTTTTTTTTTTTTTTTTTTTTTTTTTTTTTTTTTAATTGGTTCCCAGTTGCAGTTTGACAGTTACTCACTATTGTTTAAAGTTACTTTTTCCCCTGGCCCAGTAAATAATGAGTATAGAAAAAGGCCTACTGTTTGCCATGGGGTGATGACCAAGGTTAGTTTTGTCCATGCTTGGGGACAAACAGGCTGCATAACGTTCACCTGCTCCCTAGGCCCTGCACTGGTGACAAGTTCCTGGCAATGGTAAAATAATACCACACGACATTTCCTTTAATAAATACCTTTCAAAACCTATTCCTTGCATGAGACCTTAAAAATACACTGTTGATATGTCCTGGCAGCACTGTTGCCGCCCGTCAGGTTTTGTTTCACTGTGGAGCCTGGGAGTGTGTTTAAGCACTTGGATGAAAGTGCCAGGCACGGTCCAAGGACACTATGCGACAGAAAGAAACTCTGATCTGAATAAACACACCAAAGGAAACTGGGCACGGAGAGTGACATTCATTAAAGGCGTAGGAAACTCTCCCCAGCTTTACCAAGCAAGTAACAATAAATTAAGAAAGGTAGAGTCTCCTAATGCTGAGTAGGCAACCAAAACATTTCTAATTCTTCTTCTCCCTTTCTAGTCCCTCATGTCTCTCATCTACCATACAGAGCATTTTATTTTTAATGCAGTACTTCCACACTTTGGCAAGTGCACTGAGAAAAGTAGAAGAAACATATTAAAATTGAAATTATGTTGTGGCAGGGCAGAATCATAAAGCAGCAGAGATAGTGCATCGCACTGCCATAGCCTTTTAAAAGCACAAATGGAAAGGTTTTGTCAATAAGGATGATTTTAGGATTTGTAATTCATCCAAATAATGACTACCATAATTAAAACTTTAACCACATATCTTAGTGCGTCACTAGCATCACTGTGTTAGCAAGTTTGTTATTACTTTGACTAGTCTTTAATTTCACTTGTGATAGATCTCAGGGTTCCAGCTAGAGGGTCTGTTAAACAAAGCATCAACAGACTTCCAAAATGAAATGCTGTGTTTCCTGAGGTATTTAAAACTTGAGATATGTCATTAAAAGTTCCCTCTTAAGAAATATTTATAGATGTTCTGCAATAGACGACAAAAAGAAAAAAAATATAGAAAAATATAGTATTTTAAAAATTATTAAAACTCTTAACATTCTAGGCTAAGAATAATCTTTTAAAAAGGATTGTACACTTGCACATATGTCTATTAAAATACACACATACTTACCTGCCCTTGTGCAAATATTTATTTATTCTCCTTTTTGATTTTTTTTCTTGACATTGTGCTATAGGATTTTTTTTTTTTCAAAATTATCTTAATATACCTGTTATTTGCTCTGTCACACAAAAATAATGCAGTTTTTCCAAATTCCATATTAAATTATAGTCTGCTACAATGTGTTGGATAGTGCCAAGTGGATATAGCAAATTAGATGATCTATCCCCTTGAGTCTGAATCATTTTGGTCACTTTGAAAATGTTACTTGAAGCAAAGGAAATGCTGTGCAGATTTCTGAAAACAATTGTAAAAAAAGTAAAATGAAAAATTCCACATCATGTACAAACAATGTTATGGAAGTTTCCAGTGCCTTAAAACTGAACCTCTTTTTGAAAGTATTTTTTCACCATTTTTTAGCTCACTTTACCTCCACTTTCAGCAGTTTTATGCTTCTGGGATCTACAAAGGAGACATTCCTGCTTATGTATGGAGAGAAAGAGATTTTTATGAATATCAAACAAGCATAATTTATGCAGAAGCTCTATTAAAGACTCTGTTTGGCACTTTTACTTGCATTAGTAACACAAGAACTCCATTAAAATGAATCTTACAAAAATGTGTTGGACCCCAATTCTCTCAACTCATTCCCGTAGTTAATCTTAGTTTCCATCGCCCAAGGACTGTTAATGTATTAGTATTAACAATATATTCTTTATTACCTTGCATTCAGTTTCTTACATGTTCTCTTGTGTGAATATATTTACATTTATTTATACACACATGTACTTGCAAATGCATTGACTGAAATCTTGGGCCCTTTGAAATCAATTGTAAAAATCCTACTGTCTACAGAAAGAATCAGAATCTTGTTCTATGATTCCTGTATTACAGCTTCAGTACTTTTAGCCTCAGAACAGCAGTTTAACCTCTTACAGGTTTATAGGTAGCCATTATAATCCTCAGGTTCCCTCCTTGCATACAACCATGCTGACTAAAATTTGGTTACATTGGTTCAACTTATTTTTATTCTTTTATTATTATTCTCTCTGCATTTCCATTTATTTACTACTATGTTGCATACATTATACTATGTTACATATTCTGCACTGGCTTTATTCACAGAAAACATACTTTAATTTTTATCAGTTCATGTTTTTAATTTTTATCAGTTCATATTATGGAGAGGCATGTAAAAGAAGCTTTTTTTTTGTCTTTTTAGCTTACACAAGCTGTTGCTAACAAGTTTCTAGAATGATATAAGAAACTATGCTAACGGATTAAATACCAGCTCTGCTCCAAGTTAAAAACAATTAGACCATCAGTATGTTTTACTATCGTATGAAATAAGATGTATCTTATCTTATCTTATCTTATCTTATCTTATCTATACTATGTCTTAGGAGTAGCTTGATCTTGTCAATTATCCTATTATCCGTAAGGTCGGATGCACTACTGAGTCGATGGAATTCCTATCATTTAAATTTATTACCAAAAAATACTTAAAACAAAATGGAATCAAAGAAAAAGAAGATGTAAATGTCAAATGTCACTTCAGAATAGAATTTGGAAACCTTGAAATAGCCTAAGGGTGGATTTAGGAAATATACATATTTGGTTAGATACTGAACAATTCCCACAACATATGATTCATAACTCAAAGGAAATAGATGAAGCAGATGCTGAACTGAATGATTTCCTCTATTACACCCCTACTGTTTACTAGTGCAAGCTAGGAACACAGTTTATCTCTGTGGCAGTTCTAGTTCTGATATTAATCTGTATCTTCAACGTCTCAAGCTTAGATTATTTCTTTCTATTTTTATAATGAAATTGTGACATTATTCACAAATTAATTACTTACTAATTATGATCATAATTGTGCATTAAAGATTCAGCTCATTGTTATTGGTAGCTGTATTTATTTGTAGTCAAAGCAGTTACTTTGAAACACATACTTCAGGGTGCATGCATAATATTGAAAAAACAAAATTTATTTTCTCTTAAACTCCTGCTTGTCATGCCAAACTTTTTTTTTTTTTTTTTTTTTTTTTCCGGGTAAACAAAGTCTTTCTCAAAATAGTCATTGCATTACTCACTTACTTACTTATTTTTGAAATGTACATACAAGGGTAAAAAAGCAGAAATCAAAAAGGGTTGTTTTCTGCTAAGCAATGAATTATTCAAGCAGTTAATGATGGAAACAATGATTTCATTGAAGCCAGAGCTCCCTAGGGCAACACTTGGGAAAAAAAAATGCACTGAAACAGAGCTATCCTTTAAGTTACGAATCATAGCAGGTGCAAGCTTGTCTCAGGGTTGTCATTACTAGCTGAATGGACCGTGTCTCAGCTTTGGCTGGCATGAGTAGGCAAAACTGTTCATTCACATCCCAAAAAGGGTAATGGTGAAATGAGTTAATCTATGTATCAAAAGGCCTAGGAGCTGGATTTGGTTCTGCTGATACAGCCATAGGGAAAAGAATGCCAAAGCATGTATGTGCAATCATTTCTAAAACACATACGTGAAAGGCTGTCAACAGTGAAAGACATACAAAAACAGAATCCACACAGCCTTTACGGACTATTTGTATTATTTTTATGATACAACATCCATGTGTTGCTAATGCTGTTGGAAGAACTAAGTGACTTGCACAGATTATATTTCTTCCTTATAATTACTTTTAAGTAAGAGAACCTGCACCCATGAATCCTATTCATTCTTTTTGCAAAGTGGTATAGTTTCTGCAAGAAGAGTGCCCCTGGAAAGGCAACATCCAGGTGACTAGGGCACTTTTCTGAAACAAGATGTGTAATTTTGTCTCATGTTGACGATTACTCTAAATTGAACTCCCCTGTGTTGAGTGAATGTTGTCTAGAGTATCGCCTCAATTAACTGTTGTCCAAATTTTCAAAAGAAACCTCACCTCAGCAGAAGATGTCAGCACAGAATCTTTCTCTGACAGAGATGAGCTCAAAGTTCTGGGGATCAGGTCTCAAGAGCACTAGTATTTAAGCTAAAACCTCTCATGGACATCCGGTTAGATAGTTTAGTGCAATCCTGTTGTGAATCCTGTTCTGAACTGATCAAGTGGGAGTGTTTAAATCACCTAACTTCAGCATTTAACTTAGTCAATGTAAATCAGACATAATGAAGAGAGCTAACTCCTTCACAGAATAATTAGGACCTTCAAAGGTTTCCTGTTCTTTGCTTTACTGCTTGTGTTTCAAAAAAGCTTGTCTCTTACAACTGATAATAGAGAAGCCTGACTTGGTGGCTTAATTATGTGACTACTACCTAGCATTTCTGATTTAATATAGGAAAATTACTCTGTTTTGTTTCAGGAGTCTACATTGTCACTGCAATGACAAATATCATGGTTGTATGATATGGATCTATGGCTCTATGGATCATGGCTCTGTATGGATCTATTGCTTGATGCCAGGAATTGAGTCTTATCTTAATAATACTTTTGACTCTTTTTTTTTTAAATTTAATTTAATTTAATTTAATTAATTAATTTTTAATTATTTTTTTTAATTAACAAATTAGGTCACAGTATTATTCCTAAGATATCATATCCATTAGCTAAACTTACAGCTCTTTCTTTATCTGCTTGTAGAACCTTCTTAGATACATTCTTAAGACATATACCTTGGAGTTCTCCCAGATGTTTGCTTCAGTACATAAACTTTGGTTTGTACAGAACTCAACTCCTGTGGTACCCTGTAAATAGAACCTACTTAAACACTGAATTGATACTAAAACTGGAACATCAGCTTTCTGCTAAATGCTTAACTGATTTAAAGATACTTGTAGTGCACAGGCTTATAAAATTGAAACAGTTATGGCCTACACATTGAAATATTGATTGCAGTACTGTTTACATTTACCTGTGGTGTCATGGCTAAGGCTTCTGGATGTCCTCATAGTGTGAATTGATCATGAACACATAGTGATAAAATCTCTTCTTGGAGCCTAAAGCTCTTTCTTTTCCAAAACGCAGAAAAATTGAAAATATTCGGAGATTTCAGTCCTTATAAGCAGCTGCAATTAATCTAATTTGTGTAACTCCTAAGGTTTAAAGCAACCCTAAAGCTGCTTGAAAATTATCCAGTAAAGTATGGCTAAATAAGTTTTGTTATACTTGGAGATTACCCTCTCGTCTCCTTGACCTGAAGGCCCCTCAGGACAATAAAAACTTAGAATAAACATGTACAGCAAGTTTCATTTTTTCTCACATTTGCTGAAGTTCTTGATCAGTGCACCTAAAACTTTCTAAGTAAGACTCCACTTACTATTTACCCTACCTGCTCCATGATACGAAGTTTCCAACTTTATTCTTTACCTAGTTTGAGAGTATACTTTTTTGGGTACTGGGTCTGGATGAAATGGAGTTAATTCTCTTCCTAGCAGTCCATATGGTGCTGTGTTTTGCATTTGTAGCTACACTGTTGATAGCATAGGAGTGTTTTAGTTATTGCTGAACAGCGCTTGCACAGCTTCAAGGCCTTTCTATTTTTCAAAGTCTGCCCTTCCACTAAGTAGACTAGGGGCATGCAGGAGGTAGCACACAATCAGAAAAGATGACCCAAACTCACCAAAGGGATGTTCCATGCTATATAACGTCTCGCACAGCAATAAAATGAAAGGGAGGGTTTTATTTGGGAAGGTTGCCATTGCTCAGAGAGCATTGCTCGGCATTGGCATTGGTCGGCATTGGTCTGCTTTTGGGATGGGATGTGGTGAGTGACTGCCTTCACATCATTTGCTTTTTATTTTTTATTCCTCCCCTCCCCTTCCCTCCCCTCCCCTCATTATAGTTCCCTCTGAGGCAGTACAGGTAAAATGTACTACAGAGAAAAAAAAAATCAGCTGCATATAAAGAACATTTCTAACATCTTCCTGTAGCTTCCCTATAGAAAGTAGAAAGTGTTCCATTGATTAGGACATTTAATACCTAACTGGCTTTAACAAGAAAATATCCTAGCAGTGAAATCTGTGGCAGTTTGACAATGTGAATTTATATTTATGTTTCTGTGACAATTCTGTCTCTGTAGTTCTACGGAATCATTGAAAACCAGGACATGATGGGAAAGGAGACAGCACCACCATTGCTGTTGGAGCTGTTAAGCACAGACCCTGTTGCTGCTTTAGTTGATTATAGCCCGCAAGGAAAATTTTATCAGAATAAAAATATTATAACAACCAGAACAAACAAACTTTTTAGACCTTTTAGGCCAATCAGTTACATTGATCATAACTAAAATGAGCTGATGGAAGTGCTGACCAAGCTGCTTTCCATCATTTACCAGCAGTCCTGGCTATCAGGGGAGGTCCCAGGCGATTGGCAGCTAGCAAATGTGACGCCCATCTACAAGAAGGGCCAAAGGGAGGATCTGGGAAACTACAACCCTGTCAGGTCTGACCTTGGTGCTGGGGAAACTCATAGAGCAGATTATCTTGAATGCCATCATGTAACACTTAGAGGGCAACCAGATGATCAGGCCCAGTCAGCATGAGTTTATCAAAGGCAGGTCTTGCTTGATGAACCTGATCTCCTTCTACGACAAGGCAACACATTCAGTGGATGAGGGAAAGGCTGTGGATGTGGTCTACCTAGACTTTAGTAAGGCTTTTGACACTGTTTCCCACAGCACTCTCCTGAAGAAGTTGGCTACTGAAGACTTGGTAAGGTGTACGCTTTGTTGGGTTAAGAACTGCCTGGGTAGCTGGGCCCAAAGAGTCATGGTAAATGAAGCTAAATCCAGCTGGAGGCTGATCACCAGTGGTGTCCCTCAGGGCTCAGTACTGGGACCAGTTCTCTTCAATATCTTTATCAATGATCTGGATGAGGGGATCAAGTGCACCCTCAGTAGCTTTGCAGGGTGTTTATCTGCTCAAGGATGGGAAGGCTCTGCAGAGGGATATGGATAGGCTGGATAGATGGACTGAGACCACTGTATGAAGTTCAGCAAGGCTAAGTGCCGGGTCCTGCACCTGGGGCACAATGATCCCATGCAATGCTGCAGGCTTGGGGCAGAGTGGCTGGAAAGCTGCCTGGTGGAAGGGGACCTGGGGGTATTGATTGATAGTCGGCTGAATATGAGCCAGCAGTGTGCTCAGGTGGCCAGGAAGGCCACAGCATCCTGGCTTGTATCAGAAATAGTGGAAGCGATTGTACCTCTCTACTCAGCACTGGTGAGGCTGCACCTCGAATACTGTGTTCAGTTTTGGGTCTCTCACTACATGAATAACATCGAGGTGCTGGAGGATGTCCAGGGAAAGGCAACAAAGCTGGTGAAGGGTCTAGAGAACAAGTCTTAGGAGTAATGTCTGAGGGAGCTGGGGTTGTTTAGCCTAGAGAAAAGGAGGCTCAGGGGAGGCCTTACCATGGTGTACAATTACCATAAAGGAGGTTGTAATGAAATGGGGATTGGGCTCTTCTCAGAAACACCAAATGATAAGATGAGGGGAAATGATGGCAGGTTCACCAGGGGAGGTTTTACTGAAAGGGTTGTGCGGTATTGGAATAGGCTGCCTAGGGAAGTGGTTGAGTCACCATCCCTCAAGGTCTTCAAGAAACATGTAGATTTAGAACTTAGTAGCATGGTATAGTGGTGGAATTTAGTACTAGGTTAAAAGTTGGACTGAATGATCTTAGAGGTCTTTTCCAACCTGAATGTTTCTATGATTCTATGATCCTATGAAACATGTTGACCGTCTTGAAAGGAGTAGTACTGTTAACTTGAGTTTTTGAGACAAAATCTAGCTCTTTTTTTTTTTTTTTTTTTCTTTCTGTCTCCTTAATAATGGCCTCTGAATATTCATTTGGATGCCATATCTTTTTCCCCCCTTAAACTCTGTCTTCATGATTTAGGTCTTCACTTTACATTATATTGGATTATGTTCGCAATATATTTCAGAATCCTTCAAAATGAGAATTGTTACAAGATAGCTATTGTTTATCCCAGTCTTAATGGCTGTACTATTACTGGAGAAGAACATGATTGGAGTGTTTTATTGGAATAGACAGTGTTACAGTTAAAGAATAAAATAATTCAGCAGCTGTTTCTTAACTATCCATTGTGCATTTTTTAAACATATATGTAAATCCCTTTTATTATTTTCACTGGTTGTAATCTATTTATTAGTAACTCATTCTTAACATTTTTTACTGTTTCCTTCATAGTTTTCCAAGATTCATGTTTCTTTCTTTCTTTCTTTTTTTTTTTTTAATCTGAATGCATTCTGTTCAGCACTAATAGCTACTACACAGAATTAAAGGGAAAAACAAAACAAACAAACACCTCTCAAAATACTCAGTTCCTCAGCATATGCACATACACAGATTGTTCTAAACCTTTCTGTCTCACTGTAAATTATCATATATTCCGCTACTGAGAGAATACCATATCTATTATTGAAAAATAACATTTCCCACATCTCAGTGGAATATGTTTGGTTTATTATTATAGGAAAGATTTTTTCTTTCTTTATTGATGGACAAGAGGGTGTTTCTTTTAGATTTATGTCTGTTCTCTGACTTATTTTTTTTTATTTATATACCTTGTCTTCCGTATTAGCTACTGAATCCACCATACGGTTTCTTTCAACTGACAAGTGCCTCTTTTTTTTTTTTTTTTTATGCATCATATCCAATATAATAAGGTTACCCACAAACAGTGATTTAAAATATGTATAACCTATGCAGCTACCTACAAATCTTGTCTGTGTCCCTCAAATCTAAAGGAATGGGAGGATGCTGTAAGCTCCGACAAGACAGTAACATTTCAGATAGACACTATAATACTCTTCAATAATGTTCTACAGAACCCTACATTTAGCTAAAATTATCACAGGGCTATTATCTTAAACAATGCATAGTTAAATCTAATTGAGAACTCTATTTTGAGAATATGGAGCAGGTATCAAATACATCAGATAAAAATATATTCTTAAAAAAAAAAAACAACCAAGAACAAGCATTGTTAAAATTTGATTTGATATCTGTATAATGATCAAGCTGAGTTCTGACAATGCATAGATGTTGTGTCTATGAACATGACCATGGGCTCAGGCCCATCCTGACATGGGTAACATGTCATGGATGCTCTGGTGTGAATTTTCTGCACTTCCCCTAATGAATTCTCAGCAGAACTGTAATTCTACTGGAATGTTCAGATTTCTGTCATACCTGTTATACATTTTTAATTATATACGTTAGAAAAATAGAGTATATAGAGCTCAATAAGTATGAATTTTGTGCTAATAAATAGGAGTGAGTGAAAGATATTGAAAACAAGATTAGAGGCTTATATGGCCAAGCAATAAGTTCAAAATAGTTTTATCTTGGTTGCACATTGGATAACTGGGAGAAAGGAATGGTACAGAGTTAGAACAGAAAATAGTCAGAGCATCAGGGAGAGACCAACGCATGTTCCAGGATTTTTACAGTTTGAAACTGATGTAAGAAATGGGATTTCAAAACATTACTAAGGATGAAATAATGAGATCTGGGAAGGCTTAGGGAAAGAAAAGCAGATAGCAAAAGATAACCATAAGATTGTGAGGTGAATGACAAGGTGACTGATTATTTGTGTGAAATGATAGAAAAGTGGCAAGTAAGAAGATTTTGGAAGCGAGATTCAAGATAAAAGAGCAGAGTAGCAGCAGGATTTCCCCGAGGATACATCACGGGCAGGGAGAAACAGAATACTGGACAGACTAGATGGTGAAAGCTAAAGAAGTATAATAGAGACTTGTTGGCACTGAAAATTGTAACACTGGAAGGATGAAATAATGTGTTTTGAAATGGAAGAATAGGGACAAAACTCTTCCGTCAACACCTTGAGAGAAGGTGAATGGAAAAAGAGTCCCTAGAAGATGTAATCAAAGGGTAATCACCAAAACAGAAGATGAACAACATACCAAGAATTCTAAGAAGAGAAGCTACCCAGACAAAGTGGATTTCAAAAGATAAAAAATCAAGAGTGTGTGTCTAAGTCTGGAGAACAGATTCCTTGAGTTTCTGAAAAAGAGATTATTAGAAACTCTTGTAGGGACAGTGTTATTGATAAATCTGTTTCAAGCTGGAGGGGATGGTACAGAAAAATCAAAGACAGTGAGAAAAAGATGTCTCCAAAATATATGTCTTGTAAGAAAAAAATATATGAACCTAAAACATTTACTGACTAGACTGATGAAAAAATCAATAAAGCAGGTGGTCATTTTGAAATGAGAAGTCTTGACTCTTTTGTAAGCATCTAACTTTAATGCCTGAATTTAGAAAGAGTCCACTTGAATACATAACAAAAATAGAAGGCTCACTTACCTGTAGGTTTTCTTTTATAATACCTTGCAGCCACTATCCTGATATTATTGACAGACCTCCACAAAGCATCTTAACAACAGAGTATGAGGAGGTCTTTGTAATAGTGGGCAACAGAATGGAAAAGAAAGGCAAAGGTGATTGGAATAAATCATGTGAACAGAGTGAGATAGATTTGACCCACCCTGCCAAAGCAAAGTACAATGAGCTGCAATACTATGCAAGAGGCAAAGCTGGCTAAGTCAGATCTGATGTTTAAAACAAAACAAAACAAAACAAAACAACACAAAAAAACAGTTAAGGAGAACAAGATAACAAAGTTGGGGAAAAAAATAAGAGAGGGAGAGATAAAATCAAAATGTGGTCAGGATCCAAGAAAAATTTAAAGGAGAACAAGAAAATCACAGAGAATAAGAACACTCACAACCCCCAGTCAGTTAAAAAAAGGAAAAGAAATTAAACTAGTAAGAAAAAGTATTACTTATTTTCAAGTAGGGTCTTGAGTACGTACAAGGTTAAAATATAGATCACAATGATGTATTTTTTTGGTAAAAACACAACATTTTAGAAATATGTATATATATGTAATGTTCTATATCAATCCCTCTGAAATATTCTTTTGCAGATGATGTACCAGGATGAATGGTAAAAATACAGAAAAGCACCTCCCTTGTCAGGAGACATAATTCATGTCATCATTACATTTAGTTGTAGTATAACCCTAAGTAAATAATCTTTGCTGACTATGATCTATGATGCAAATTTTGGTGCCTTCCACCATCCTTTCTTTCCCCTGAGCTGCAATAAACAGCTTTTGTCCTGTACAAGGCTTTGCATACTCTGAAGGCATAGACAAGGTAAAGCTTCAGCTTCCGTATTTTGCCTCTCAGTCAAATGCCTCTTAGTCAAATGCAGCCATACTCTGAAATTCAGATAAGAAGGTTACATAGGATAATAATGTCATGAAGGCTGTGCCACAAAAGGTATAGGTTGTACAGTGAATCAGAATTCAGGAACTGTTTTCTGTTCCCTAAGAGTTGTGTTGTGTAGCATTTGGGAATTATTTATTTTCTTTTACATTTTCTTTTATCATTTGTTTTCCATGTTCAGTTGTACCTATTTATAGTGCAAATAGGGGTCAGGGACTCTCTGTTATATGTTTTTAGAGTTCCTAATAAAATGGGTTTCCAGTATAACTTCAGGTTGCTGGGTGTTACTTTATTATCAGTAAGCACTATGAGAACTACTGATAAGGTTCTGACATGATAAAGTCTAAATCTGAATTCTGATTCAATACCAAACCCAATCCTTCTGTTCACTGTTGATATTTTGCTGCTATTTCAGCTATTCTTTACTTCAAGGAACTTCATGGAAATTAGCTTTTTCCTAAGAAAAAAAGAATAAAATATTAATAATACATCTGTATACAAATAACATACAGCTATCAAGATGTAATGGTTCTCTGTTCAATTTTCAAACTTCTAGAGATAAAAAGTTAAATGGGTAAGGTTTTGTTTGGTTTTATTTCCTGGTAATATCTGTGAGAAAAAGAAAGGGTCACCCCAGGCCATCTGGAAAATAGAGCCTTAGATGTTTGTTTTATTAGTCTGTTGCCTGATTATAAGCAACTAGTTCAATACTTATAAACTGAGTATCCGTAAGAGGTGTATTTCTGTATAGTTGAGTAAAAACCTATTTTCATGTTTGTAATAAACAACAATGTATGCTTGCCCTCAAACTTCTTATGCTTCTTCCACTGTGATGGGGGGGTGGAGGGGTAGGATTGGAGGAGGGGAATATAATGCTTTTTGGATCCATTCTTGGGAGCAGCGTGTTGTGGGATCAGGTTGGTGTGGGTTATGGTTTTCAGTGGCTGAAGAATTTGGTCCATGTACTTTAACTGATGTCTACCATAGTCTTTGAGTTTAAGTAGACATGGCAACAAGTGTCTACATATGCTAACCTGAAGGCTTTTCTTTTCCCCTGTAACTAGTGGAAAGTTTCCTCCAGCTGACAAATCTCTACAGCTTCTGGCATCCAAAAAATCCTTGTTAAATTGTGTTAAATATGACAAATTAATCTGGAAAAAGGAAGGATATAAAGAAGGAAATATTTCCCATTGTCACTGTCAGAGCTAAAATACTGACTTTTCATTTCAAATACTACTTTTAAATTACCCTAGTATATAAATGAAAACAATAAATAAAAAATAAAAAAATAAATCTAAAAATGAAAGAAACCAGTTTAGGGATTTTTTTTTTTTTTAATATATATATATATATATAAATAGACTAATAAAACCCTAATAAAACCATGTCAAAGTAAAACCAAACCAAACCAAACCAAGTAACTTATGACAAATATGGGACCTGAAGTCGGTGCTGGCCATGGCTACCACAGCCCCTGGTGCCAGGCTAGAGGAGGGGTCAGGAGCTGCCAGGAAGGGGGATGCAGGAAGATACAGGGGAATGTCCCCATTACATGATTTACACATAATTAACAAAATAGCAGTGAATTGCTTCTAGTTTGGAGGATGTGGAGGGTGTTGGAAAGAAGCATTTCCATTAGATTATTTTTTTCACCCTCTCCCCATCCATCTCTTGGAGATGTATTCACACATGAAAAAAGAGATGCGTTTCACCCCTCATTAGGTACAAACCATTGAAATAGTGTCTAGATAATAAAACTGGTGGAGCATTCTTGACAAGAACTGGCAGACTGATTGTTAATTTAATTAGGCTTAGGCACTATTCAAATTTCTTTAACCATAGGTGCAGCATGATACATCTCCATTGCTGTCCTGTTGCTTGATGAAAAGAGGACAGAAGAAATTGCATAAAAGAATAACATTTCTAAAGGACTGTATCAAGGAGAGGTATTGAAGCATAACATAAACATAGGCTGATAGGAGGACTGAGTAAATAAAATCCCATAATCTTACACTATACTTAAGTGGTCCAAAGCACATTTCATTTAGCTTTCATGTATTTTCTTCATTATTAAGAATCAAAGCCAAATCTATCTCTGGTGTAAGCCTTTTTTATTATTATGAAGGCTGTGCTCTGTTTCAAATTAAGATCTGTAGGTTGTTCTTTTTAAAATACGTTCAACCTGAAAAATTGTGTAACTAAAAGATCTTCCATTTAAAAGCTTCAAGATGCAGATGCAGATGTGACATCTCAATTGCTACATCTGTAGCCATTTCATTTAAAAATCCTCTTACTATAACACACATGAGAGTTAAACAGAGATTTATCTGGTCCAATCTCCTTAAAGAAATCTTTGTAGTATTGCCTTAAGCTATAATGCTGTATTACTGTAATTCTGTTGAGGTAGTTTTGTGTTACTTTTTAGTGATAATATTTGCGATTTTTCTGACAAAATTATTCTGATTTAAATTATGCAACTGCAGTTATTACATTTGTATAAGATGAATAAGGAAGCAGTGAGCAGCGTAAGGAGCAACAGGTTGTTTTGGCTGATTTTACAATCAGCAAATATGTTTTGAGAACAAACCCTTTTTGTGTGCATCTTCATTTTAGCCAAAAAACTAAGAATCAATTGATAATAATAGCAATAATAAAAATAAAACACACACACACAAAAGTATACTGAATGTAATTGATTCTATAGTACCTCAAGATTTATCAATAATTTTCATTGATTATGAAAATTATCATAATCAATTTCAAAATTATCATAATCAATACACATTTTTAACTAAGTGTATTTGAATTCATTTAGTTAAATGGTTTTGTATGTTTTAAAAAAGTCAAATTCTTCACTTGATCTTATGCCCACCAGAAAGTAGCTTTCTATATTATCAGCTGACAAAGTGAATATTAATTGATATTGAAGATTAACCAATATATGAGAATATCAACTAATTGGATTGCTAACAGTTAATTAATAGCTAATTAATAATAAGAAAATTGATTAACTGTTTTACCAGACTTCCTTGTGCTCTGTAGTGCTGGCATGCCTTAACAAACATGCAGTATAAATTGCTTTCTCCAAGGGTTGCCAAAGATTTCTATGTAGCCATTTAATTTGCTTTGACTAATACATCCCACTCCAAATCTATAAACATGTTTGTAGAGATAGTGATGTTGACCTCGCTTTCTGGCTCCAAACCTATATAAAACTCAGCATGAAAAAAGCAGCACTTTCGCTACAGCCAATCAATGGTGTCCTAGCTACAGGTGTATGGATTGTGAGATTTTTTTATCTTCTCAAGACTTAATAGAACAAGCTCTTTTTTTGGTAAGCAGACTTTTTTTTTTTTTTAATTATTTTTTTTTTCCTCTCTTCTTGGAGAACCTTATGGATTTATTGGTTTCTTCTGAAGGAGTAAAATTGGCTTTACATTTGAAAACTGTATAAAGGAATAAAAGAAAACTAGATGTCCAGTAATTGCAAAGCACAGGTATACTACCTTCTTGTGATACAATGTAGAAGCAATGATGCATATCAGTGACAAGAACATAATTGGCTTAATGGCACAATGCCAGACCCAAGCTAATTGTAACTCTATTCTTCTCTTACAGAGACTTTGCATCTCTGAACTCTCATAGATTTCACACGGTGTTTGCTTTTGGCCTAAGGTCTTTAGCTTTGACCTGCCTTTTGCTCTAGAATTATGCGATTACTTTGTTCCCAGCTTAGATTCTGAACTGTAGCCATCTAAAGCAAAGGCAGCCATTGTTACTCAACCAGATTTCTCCAAGAGAGGTGCTGCTTCTTAAAAACAAACAAACAAGCAACAACAACAACAACAAAACAAAACAAAAATCAATTTATAACTTCAGAAAATAATCTATCTATATATATATATAAAATATGTATATATAAATAATCTTTCTTTCAGGTTTACGCTTTCTGATCTCTTGAGAAGAACAGCTTTCATATTTCAGAGCCCTAGGCAGTCTGTATTGCCATAGTAGATAGTACTATGCTACCTGGAATGTATCTAGAACTTCAATTTGGAGCAGGAATTTTGCTTGTAATTTACTGGGTTTCCTCCCTACCCCGGCCCACCACATTGCTATAGCAAAATTATTATTTTGTATGATTTGAATTATCAGATGTTATTTAACAGAAATGGATGGATATTCATGACATGGATTCAATAACAAATGAGTGATTAAAGGTAAAAATTCTATGTATTTGATGTGTAAAAAACCAAAATGGTAACTTCTACACTGAATACGGATTCCATTATAGCTTATTTGTCTAGACAGAAAAGATTTTTTCCCTGAGGCTCTTAATGAAAAGAAATATGTTATTTTTCTATCATAGAACCAATTTACCATGAAAAAATTCAGTGTTCAAAAGTGAATTGTTTCTCAGGGACATACAATGGAGCACACAGACACCACTTCTAATTCTCTTGGGGCAAAAAAACTGTAAATTAGATTTTAACAGGCCAGATGCAGGCAATATAAAATCATATAACAAAGCATAGCAATAAAAGAGAAGAAAAAATCTGATCATAGATAGTGTGAAAATAGTAGTTAGTGGCAGTTAATATTGAAGTAAATTCAGATTTGTTGTGGTCATTTATGGACAAACACTATTGTGTGACTTGTACAGTGTGTACAAATTTGGGCTTATTAAGTAATAAACGAGGAATAAGGTTTATCAGAATAATGTTCTCTGGAGGTTGAGGATCACAAAGTCTGACATAAAGTCCTGAAAAAAGGAAAGAGCTGTTACACTGAGAGGTGTATTATGCATTTTCAAACACCATTTAGAAATAAAATTTGCACCCTGGAACCATCAGCACAGGTGCATTTATTTAGATACATAACAGGGTGCAACAAGGGCCAGCTGCTTTCTAAGAGACTGTGAGCTGAGGGTGGCCAAGGACAGGTGACACTGACACCAGTGGGCACCTACCATCCTTCAGGGTCTGAACACAATGGGCAGAAACAGGTGCTGGTAACAGGTTGCATCGACAGCCCCAGGTGTGCATGTAGTGAACCAGTGTCAGTGTCCATCCATTACCAGGAGGAGGAGCCAGGGACATAGTTGGAGACACAGCTACAGGTGTGAGCCTGAGGTTCACTCCGGGGACAGGGCTGGGAAGTGGCACTGCTATGGTGTCACTTGGGCAGGGGCTGAGGGCCCTGGCCTAAGCTGAGATGGGGCTTCTGGGTCTATGTGGGTTGGGTGAGGACCCAGGAGAGGCTGGGCAGGGACAAAAATGTCTGGAAGAGCCCTCAGAGCCCTGAAAATATGTAAGTCTCTCTTCCTATGTGAATATTCCTAACAGCAATAATATTTTAAGAATGATTACTAAGCACCTAAATTAATGGGTAAACTGATTAATTAACCAAGGGAGATGATTGGTGGTGGTTGCCCTCCTCAGAGGTATCTTACTCATTATATTTTTTATTTTTATTTTTGAAACTTGTTTCCCTTTTTATAGCAGTTTGTTGTACTAAAAAAAGGACTAAGAAATAAATAAATCAAGGAACAATACCCCCAACAGCATAGAAGAAAACAAAACCCTCGTGCCCATGATCATGAAGTAACAAACAGTAGCTTCAGGGATGGGTACGTTGTGCAGGTGTGTAAGTCATTATGGCACATATGCAGCTTGACTGTTTTAAAAATGTAAGACAAGTAGGTAACAGATCTTCCTTACACAAGTCAGAAAGAAGCTGTTCCTCAAACCTTGATAGCACAAAGGGTCTGTTTGTGTCTTGGTTTTACTATCTACTACTTTTGGAAATTTCAAATTGCTGTTCTCCGAAACCTTTTTGTATGTAGAAACTGGTTTAGCCATTAAGGTCTATTTTTCAATACTATAGCTCTAAAAATTACTTCTTTCTCGTCACTGGAAACATTTTTTGCCCTATAGAATACTTTGAAATGTAGAAGGGTTTCTTTCAGCTCTGCTCCCGGTGTAAGTACTGGAAATTCTGACAAAGAGCATGGTCTGTCCAGTCTCCAGCTATGATGAAAATGTTCATGGAGGTTTGTAGGTGCTCAGACTTGCCCGAGAAGAACTAGGCTACACTAGACTATTCTCCTTAGACTGTGACACACAAAATGGCTTAAAGTAGAGGGAATTATAAGCACTATGTGTTCCTTAAGAAATGTATACTCTTTCTGGCTGATAAAGTAAAGGGAATAACATTTTCTCTCATTCTTTCCTCACTTTGTAAACTTTCTGATGTATGGATGTGAAGGAGTGACAAGCAGATATAGTGATGCCTTAATGTTATGGTGCTATAATGATTTCAAAAAAAATGCTGGTTTTTTATTATTATTATTTATTTTTTTAATATTGTATTTTATTGCTTAATCACTAATAACCAGCATGCTATTATCACTTACGGATACAATCTTTGCATTGTATGGGAGGACACTGAAGTTCCTGAGTAATAGCCAAACATGTCTTATGGTACTCATTACTCTGCAGTAGTGAAATCACCAACCAGCAATTGAAAAAGAGAAATGATCACATCAAGAATAAAGTATCCCAGGGAGAGAATTAATGTCACAATAATTACATGGTTCACAGTGGAGGATATGTGGTTATTAGCAGTTCTAGAGAAGCTAATTAAGCAAGTCAAAATTCTTTTTAAACCAGTTTAATCAAGAGAAAAGGTGTTCCCTTGGCTCTTAACAACTAACTAACATGCAAGGATTGAGAATTCATGGGTACATCAAAAAGAAAGGAAAGCTGGTAATTGCACTGCACTGATAACTGCTACCTACAATTGAAAAAGTGCTAGCTAATGAAAAAATAATTCATGAAGTGAATCTTTGGCAAAACACAGCAAAGCAAGACTAATTAGAGCATCAGTACTTTGTTACTTAGTCCTTCTTTATCATGAATGACTACATTGAACCCTTCTCTTATACTAACAAAGTAATTTTGAGGCAACCTCTTTGCCTTGCCTAATTCAGACAGAGATATCAAGATACAGTAGGGGAGAACATCATGGAATGGAGAGGAAAAAGGCACTTCCAGCTCATACCAGTCACTAGAACCACATTCAAAAGGAATCATTTTGAAGTGAAACCTTCATGTTGTGTCGCGTGTCCATCCCCCTGCCCTGCTCTGCAACACACACATGCATACATACTGGTGGTTTGCTACTGGGACTAGAAAAGCACTGGCCTGACTCATGAATAACTGTTTGAATGCCAGCATTGTCTGTGCTTCATTGTGATTCAGGAGGGATAACAGAGTAGCTAGATTTTCCTTTCACCCCAGCCTCTCAGCACATACAGTGAGATCGTGCCTCTGGAGACAGTGTGGTTCTCAGTTATTTTATTCTGCCTATTGTGAAACCATAGTCTGTCTGGAATCATAACTTCAGTTTGCTTCATTTTAAAGGTGGGCTGTAGTTTGCCTAGTATGCAAGTTTGCTGTTAAATTCATTTAAAATAACCTTGTGATAAGTGTTGTACAATAAAATAAATCTGCTATTATGAGAAATGATATTCTAGAATGAAATATAGATATCACTTCAATTTGTTTTGTTATTCTGCTTTCATAATGTCACCCAGTGTCCTGTTAAGTCATAACAATTCAGCTCTGGAATTCATTGCAAAATCCTTGTGGTATTAATACCTTAAGTGATTGTTTCCAGGTGGAATTGTGGCTTTTGTGCTTGCTGAATTTCAAAACTCTCCAAATGAGAACTGGTCATTGCCAAAGAGTAAACACAAAAAGAGTTCTATGTGTTAAAAATATCTTTAAGATCATGCATCTTTGTCAATTCAGGAATTATATACAATGAAATTTAACTGAACTGGTGTACTTCTAGAATATTTATATGTATTCTTACATATATTTTAAAATGCATGAAAATGTCAGGATGTTATACAGCATTAATAGTTTTTTTTCAGTGCTTAGCAGTGAAAAATGGTAAATCAGAAAGATTGGTTGGAAGCTATATAGGTTTTAGTGCATAGGTGAAATAGAATAGTGAGTATGGAGGAATGATGAAATGGACCTGAAGTTATAAAGAAGTTACTAGACAATTATTTTTAAACAAAGGTCAGACACAGAAGGAAAATGACAGAGCATTTTGTGCTTCAAGCAAGCCATGTGCATATGTAATGGAGTTGTTCAGAAATTAACAGTGACTCTTGTGTTATTAAGCTACATAAGACAATAGATATTCACCAATAGATATTCTGCAGTGTGTTCTTGTTATCTGACTTTAAATATCTAAAAACTAATGGTCTAGTCTAATCCAGTTTTCCAGTTTCTCTCTAAAATCAATGGTAAGAGGATAACGATTCATTGCATTCTTCCATATGCTTATGTTCTCCTGTGGAAACCCACTACTTCACTGACCACAGAGGGAGCTAAAGGCTTGGTCAAGTGGCTCTAGCTAAGTGACAAGTATTCAAATAAAAAGCAAATGAAATGAGAAAGGCATTAAAAAATAAAACAAAAACAAAACAACAACAACAAAAAACAACCAACCAAAAACAAAATAACAATAACAATCAGTACCTAGAAAATACCCAAATCTACATAATAAATAATGGAAGAAAAAATTATACAGATTGATATTGTTTTAATATATATATATATATGATTTTTTTAAAAAATGAATATTTAAAAAAGTGTTTCAGAAATGTGTAACTACATATTTTACTGCAAAACTTGCACAATAGGACTGTAGGTCTCAGTTATATTTTCAGTGCATTCATACATATTTGAAAATGTATTTCTTGCTGTATGTTTTTATATTGACAGTCAACTAATCTTTCTGTAATTCCTTTCAGTACTTAAAGGGGTCTTATGAAAAAGATGGAGGGCAACTCTTTAGATATGCAGATAGTGATAGTGATAGGACAAGGGGGTGCAGCTTTAAACTGCAAGAGGAGATAAGAGATTTAGATTAGATATTGGAAGGAAATTTTTTACCCAGAGTGTGGTGAAGCATTGGAACAGGTTGCCCAGAGAAGCTGTGGATGCCCCTTCCCTGAAGGTATTTAGGGCCAGGTTGGATGGTGTTTTGAGCTACCTGGTTTAGTGGAAGGAACACCCCCCCCCCCCCCCCCCACACACACACACACACGGCAGGGGGTTTGAACTACGTCCCTTCAATCCAAGCTGTTCTACGGTTCTATGGTTCTACAATTTTATGATTCTTTTCAAATGTCTCATCTTATTTCCTTTCTTTCTGTCCTTGTTCTACAAAGGTCCAATCTGCTCTACTGTAGTTAAAAGGAATTTTTCCATTTGCTTCAAAACAATGTGCATCAATGCCATGCATCTAATTTCTTTTGGAAAAATGAATTTGAATCACGAAAAAGTTATTTGAAGTATGTTTTTATATATTCAGTTGCATAACAAATATCAACATAAACAAACCTACTATTTATCTCAGATGCATATTCTAATAGAATTTATCTTTTAAAATTATTGATTAATACATTACTAATGAAACAGTTCCTGCAGTTGAAAGACCAAGGGATGAAATAGCTGGTGATAATTTAATCATTTTACCTAGCCATTTTAGATGCTTTAGCTAACTTTTATTTAGGAATTTGTATTTGTAATTAGTTACTGATCAATATTTCTAATGGAGTTTACAGCAGACACTGAAAATTAAGTTTGCCTAGCATTGAGAAAACCGATCTACTCTTCTATTTCTCTGTGTTATAAAAGTATCTCTTCCACTGTGAAAGTATTAGTGGAGGAAAGGGTTTGTATTTTTGTCTCATTATTTAGAAATATGCATGTATGATCATGGTAAGTGCTGACAATAAAGACTTTCTAACAGGCAAGCAATTTTTGGACATGTAAATTGATAATGGTGAATTCAAGCAGAATTACTCTAAGCAGCCCGATTTTTTTTTAATTTTTATTTTATTTATTTATTATATATATTTTTGGTCACTAAATCTTAAATACCAATAAAAATGCTTCTCAAGAGGTAAGAAGTCTGGAAATTTCTATTATTCACAATGTTCCCACATTTATTATAGCAAGTTTCCAAATAATATTTGTTTACATGGAACAGAAATTTCTTATGAGGAAGAGTTGTATAATAAACTCCATAATTAGCTTATTTCTTTTTAAGGTAGCAAAGTATTTTAATACCTTATTCAACTTGTAGAATAAAAGGACTAAGGGTTCAAAGTTGGATTATGGTGTGTTAAAAAGTAGGTGACCATTTTTGCCATTAGTGCATAGGATTTAGGATGAATTGTCATTTTGAAATAAAATGTCAAGGGAATTAAAAGGTTTAACAAAATCCTGAGTACAACCTAGAAGATTAGAAAAGTTACTCTGCTTCTATTTAACAGACCCATATAAAATTTAGTAGTCATCCAAAAATATTTTAAAAATTCAAGACATTGGATATTATAAAACCACTTGATTTTAGTCTTCGTATTAAATACATTTAAAATAATATATTTTTTTAACATTCACTAAATAAATATTTAACAAAACCTTACTTTCACATTCTTGAAAACATGAATAAATTTCACACTTCACAACTCTCTCAGACCAAATGAGGTTCCAAAGAGGCCAATGTTTGTTCATAGTTAACATATTGATGTTATTAACAATTTTTAGCTTTAAAATAAATGTAGCTAGCCAAAAAAGTCCCTCCATCATCTTCATCCTTATCATACCATATGTCTACAAGAAATAACTTTATTATGACAGTGTATAATTAGCTGTAGAAGAAATTCTTGAAAGAGATAGGATGTTCTTACAAATTCTGAAACCTGTGTACAATTGTTATTGTTATTAATTATTATTATTAATTTGCAAGCAGCACGTTGTTATAAACTGGATACACTGATTTTTTTTTCCCAGTAATGATATATTAATACACATCAATTACACAGTTCTTTATAATCAAAGAAAATCCCTACCTATACCCTATACTTCCTAACTCCTTTTCCATATAGACCAGCAATGTTTCAAGATGCTTGTTATTTATTGATTTTGTGTGATTCTGTGATTTTCTGGAGAGCAGAAGTCTAGAGCAGACAATATACTGAGAAGAAAAAGAAACTGCTGAACTGGAGAAAATAGCAGCTTTCCTACTTTTTCTGAAGCCTTTTTCCAGTAACATTTACTCCTGTAGTGCTCAGGAATAATCTTGAGAGAAAAAGGATGTGTATAATATTTGTATATTTTTGCTGAGTCTCCGGGAGAAAAAGAGAGTTTATGTCCAGTGGAAGAAGGGACAGGCCACTCAAGGAGAGTACAAGGAAGTTGCCAGCATATGTAGAGAGAAAATCAGAAAGGCTGAATCCCAGCATGAGCTCAACCTGGCCACTGTGGTAGAGGATAACTAAAAATGTTTTTACAAATATATTAATGGTCAGAGGAGGCCCAAGGAGAAACTCCATCCTTTACTTGATGGAAGGGGGAATACGACTACTGAGGATAAGGAAAAGGCTGAGGTTCTTAATGCCTTCTTTGCATCTGTCTTTACTAGTCAGACCACTTATCTTCTGGGTACTCAGCCTCCCGACCTGGAAGTCTAGCACAGGGAGCAGAAGAAACCTCCCACAATTCAGGTGGAAATAGAGACATGCTACTCCACCTGGACTGTTATAAGTCCATGGAGACAGATGGGATCCACCCGAGGGTGCTGAGGGAGCTGGCAGATGTGATTGCTGAGTTGCTTTCCACCATCTATCAGCAGTCATGGTCATCCAGAGAGGTCCTAGATGACTGGAGACTTGCTAATGTGATGTCCATCTATAAGAAGGGTTGTAAGGGGAACTACAGGCCTGTCAGTCTGATCTTGGTGTCAGGAAACATGATGGAACAGGTCATCTTGGATGCAATCACACAGCATATGCAGGACAGCCAGAGGATCAGGCCCAGTCAGCGTGGGTTCATGAAAGGCAAGTCCTTCCTGACCAACCTCATCTCCTTCTATGACCAGGTAACCCACCTGGTGGATGAGGGAAAGGCTGTTGACGTAGTCTACCTAGACTTCAACAAAACCTTTGACATGGTCTTCCACAGTATTCTCCTGGAGAAACTGGCAGCCCATGGCTTGGACAGTTACATGCTTTGCTGGATTAAAAACTGGATGGATGGCTGGGCCCAGAGAGTGGTGGTGAATGGAGTGAAATCCAGCTGGCAACCAGTCATGAGTAGTGTTCCCCAGGTGTCAGTGTTGGGGCCCATCCTGTTTAATATCTTTATTGATGATTTGGATGAGGGAATTGAGTACACCCTTAGTATGTATGCAGATGACACCAAGTTGGGGGGAAGTGTTGATCTGCTGCAGGATAGGAAGGCCCTCCAGAAGGACCTGGGCAGGTTGGATTGATGAGCACAGGTCAATGGGATGAGGTTCAACATGGTTAAGTGCCAGGTCCTGCACTTTGGTCACAACAACACTAAGCAAGGCTATAGGCTTGCGGCAGAGTGACCAGAAAGCTGTGCAGAGGAAAAGGATCTGTGGATGTTTGTCACCTGAACATGAGCCAGCAGTGTACCCAGGTGGCCAAGAAGGGCAATGGCATCCTGACTTGTATTAGGAATAGTGTAGCCAGCTGGACCAGGGAGGTGATCGATCCCCTGTACTCTGCTCTGGTGAGGCCGCACCTCGAGTACTGTGTTCAGTTTTGGGCCCCTCAGTACAAGGACATCAGCACCCTGAAGTGTGTGTCCAGAGAAGGGCTATGAAGCTGGTGAAGGGCCTGGAACACAAGTCTTATGAGGAGCGCCTGAGGGAACTGGGGTTGTTCAGTCTGGCGAAGAAGAGTCTCAGGGGAGACTTTATTGCTCTCTACAACTATCTGAAAGGAAATTGTGGGGAGCTGGGGGTCAGCCTCTTCTCGCAGATAGCTAGTGGTAGGACTAGAGGGAATGGCCTCAAGTTGCACCAGGTGAGGTTCTGGTTGGAAATTAGGAGAAATTTCTTCTCAGAAAGAGTAGTCAGGCATTGGAACGGGTTGCCCAGGGAGGTGGTGGCATCACTGTCCCTGGGGGTGTTTAAGGAAAGGATAGATGTAGTGCTTAGGGACATGGCTTAGTGGGTGTTATTAGTAGTAGGTGGATGGTTGGACCAGACGATCTTGGAGGTCTTTTCCAACCTTAATGATTTTATGCAATTGGCTGATGGTCAGGGCTCAAAGGGTTGTGGTAAATGGGGCCACATCAGGTTGGTGGATGGTCACCAGCGGGTTCCTCCAGGGCTCCATTTTAGGGCCAGTCCCCTTCAATGATTTTATAAACGATTTGGATGTAGGACTAGAAGGTGTTTTGAGCAAATTTACCGATGACACTAAATCTGGAGGAGCTGTGGACTCTGTTGAGGATGGAAAGGCCTTGCAGAGCAATCTGGACAGATTGGAGAGCTGGGTGATCACCAACCACATGAAGTTTAACAAGAGCAAGTGCCAGGTCCTGCGCCTGGGGTGGGGCAACCCTGGCTATACGTACAGACTTGGTGACGAGATGCTGGAGAGCAGCCCCGCAGAGAGGGATCTGGGGGTTGTGGCTGACAGCAAGTTGAATATGAGACAGCAGTGTGTCCTGGCAGCCAGGAGGGCCAACCGTATCCTGGGATGCATCAAGCACGGCATCGCTAGTCGGTCGAGGGGAGTGATTGTCCTGCTCTTCTCTGCGCTGGTGCGGCCTCACCTTGAGTACTGTGTGCAGTTCTGGGCACCACAGTACAAAAAGGATGTAAAACTGTTGGAAAGTGTCCAGAGGAGGGCAAGAAGATGGTGAAGGGCCTACAGGGGAAAACGTATGAGGAACGGCTGAGGTCACTGGGCCTGTTCAGCCTAGAAAAGAGGAGGCTGAGGGGAGACCTTATCATGGTCTACAGCTTCCTCATGAGAGGGAGTGAAGGCAAAGGCACCGATCTATTCTGCTTAGTGACCAGTGATAGGACCCGCGGGAATGGTGTCAAGCTGAGGCAGGGGAGGTTTAGGCTAGACATCAGGAAGAGGTTCTTCACCGAGAGGGTGGTTGCACACTGGAACAAGCTCCCCAGGGAAGTAGTCACTGCACCAAGCCTGTCAGAGTTTAAGAAGCGTTTGGTCTGTGCACTTAGTCACATGGTCTAAAATTTTGGGTAGACCTGTGTGGTGCCAGGAGTTGGACTTGATGATCCTTATGGGTCCCTTCCAACTCAGGATATTCGATGATTCTATGGTAATTCTAAAAGTGTCTCTGTTATTCCCTTACTGATAGATAACAAGATAAAGTAAGTGAACTGTGTTCTAAAAGTCTATCAAAAGTTTCCAAAAAGTTATTAAAATTTAAGTGATAAACTCCTGGAAAGGGGAATGAAGAATCTCTACCTTTGTGTTTGAGACTAGTTTTGAATGAAGCATGTAGCAAACTTGCTGCTTTGGCATCTGTTTTATTCTGATGCGTGGATGGGATGCAGAGGAAAGAAAATCCCTTTGCTTGCAACGGAAAATCTGTAGCCCACAGACATGAATCTCTTTACATTTGTGAATACAGCATATCCTTTATTTGCAAATAAATTCCTCAAGCTAAGAGCTATCAGAAAAAGCAGACCAGACTTTCTCATCAAAGAAAAATATAGTCATCATCAAGCAAATAACTTTACAATGGAAAACACAGAGCATGAGAGAGAAGACAAATTCACACAAAAGATTTCAGTCATAAGGTGAATAGAGAGAGACATGGCTTAGACTGTTTGGAAATGTTGAACATATTTGATTGAATAGAGCTGAGGGAAGACTGAAAAATGAAACACAAAAACTCAAACAATGAGAAAAAAACAAAACAGGATGGCACAAGCAGGACAAAGGAAGAATAGAATAACTGAAGGTGTTTTTGAAGAGACAATTGAAATTACAATTTTGAGAGTAAAGAGAGGCATGATATGATGAAAGCAGGAGTCTGACCTATTAGCAAATCTTATTAACTTTTATTTTTTAAATTTTAAAAGATTATGGTAGCAGGATTATATTATGGAAAAAAATAAATAAAGAAAAAAATAAGAAATAGGAAAAAAAATTATAATATCTCTTTATTGCCAACACTGCCATGGTTGAAGAACACAGCTTCCAAGTGCAATGCCTGCTAGAAAAAATCTCTCAAGTAATTCTGAGTATAAAGAATAGCTTAAGGATGGAGTTGATACTTCATTAGGTTTTATTCATGCACATTTTATTACTACTAATGAGAGTTCTGAAGATGAATGAAGTGTAGGGGGAGTGAAAGTAAGCTTGTGGGCAAGGCTTTCAGCTGGGACATATCATCCATGGTCAATTTCTAAGTGCTAAATACTCCCTCTGGGTCTGTTAACATTCTTTGCCTTTGGAATATGAAAGTAAAAATGAATGTATATCTCCAGGATAT
>NC_137695.1:77089339-77158663 GCF_964034855.1 Anser brachyrhynchus | reverse complement strand
ATTAGCCAAACAAAAAGAAAAAACCACTAACAACAACAACAACAACGAAATCCTTGACAGTCACTATCATGCTGTTGTGATAAGACTACTGCTTAACACACTGACAATATTAGCTCATAATTTCCTTTAACTCTTTGTCTGTTTGCTTATATCCATCTTGTTGCCTTTGACCCACACTTAATTTGAAGGCTCTTCGGAGCCTTTTGAAGATCATTGAAGTTCAGCCATAGGCACTGCAGTAATAAATTAATAACTGTTATTAATATTAATCTATAGAATCACACAGATAGTATAGCATGAGCCTATAAGTGAAGGATCCACACCTAAATGGGATTACAACAGTTTTAATACTGCTGATAAAGGGACAATGATTTTATAAAAGCTGTGAAGATTTTATATGTGAAGATTTCTTAGAAATGTACATAAAAATTTAATTCCAGACTTTTCACCCTCTCTTCTTCTTCTTCTTTTTTGACTTATGTCAGCAGTGTTGTTGGAAATAAAAGATAATCTTAAAATTAAGGTACTTAAGCATGTGATAAACTTCAAGACAGGCTAAGCACATGCCTAAGCATGTTTCACGGGCAACAAAGATATGTAAACACAATGAGGACTACACAAGCACACAGAAGTACATACAGGCACAGATTTTTTATTGTTAAAACAAATGTCTGAAATACCTCAATTTTGAGATATTTAACATTGATACAATTAACTAAAATATATCAAATACTACATGTGGTGTTGCATAGCCATTTGATTGAAATTTGCAAATCTATATGCTCCAAAACTGGTAAAGCTATGTCTTAACAACTTTTAGCCCCTTTAGCCCCCCTGCCCCTCTAGCCCTTGAGAAGTAATGGTCTTTACAATGAAAATATGCAGTCTAAGCGCATTTGATGAAAGCTTTTTGCTCATCTGAACATAATATTTTATATTTGGTGCCTGAAGCTGTATAGAGCCCTTTTTCTATTTGTGGCTTCTTCTAAATAAAGAGAATAATTATCATTACAAATGAAGGAACTATTCAGTCATCAAGCTGTTCTTCATAAATATTTTCATTTCATAGGGATAATAGTTCTCTACTGAATAGAAATCTTCAATGATCCTTCAATTAAGTCGAATACTGTAACTAGGAAAAGTTCCATTTTTATGCAAGAAGACAGGATTGCAATAACTTCTTCATTATTGATTACACTGTGTTATCTGGAGAGTTTGTTCTGTGAAACTGGAGTGTACCAGTATTATTTTTTTCCACTTGTTTCCATGGCTGACACAATATCATTGTGGTTCAAATAGCTGTGCTCCCTCTTCCTCTAATATGTCTTAAATGTTTGAAGATTTGGAATGGATTTGGTATTATATAACTTCTTATCTGCCAAAAGCTCATGTTCTAGAGAAAAGGATTTTTAATTACAATATAGAGCTGATGATTTTGACTTTTAATATTTGGCTAGAGTAAAAGACAGAGGAAGAATACTTTCAGAGGCATACTTTCTAAATAATGAACTAGGTGTTGAAAAAGTGATGAATACTCTTAACACCACCTGAAGACACTAAGAGGTATGACTGCTTAACCCCATAGGAAGAACCATCAATCATCACCTGAATTTTCTATTCTCATCCTTCTCTTTCTATTGTTTACCAAGTTACTGCTCAGTGAATACCTGATATTCTGTTAGCAATTCTTAGCTCACATCTTCAAAAATAATTAGAATAATACCTCTCTTACTTCCTTAGAATACTGTAGAACAAGAAAACATGCATTAAAAATAAACAACCATAGTCTGAGAAAATAAATTAAAAACAATAATTTCTTATCCTGATAAGTTCAGAAAATAATTGTTCCCCACATTTATAGGAAGTTCCAACTTAATATAGGCCTTCAATAAATTAATCAAAATATTTTTTCACTGTTCTATTGTATTACATTTTACTACTGTTCCAGCTAGCCTACTATCTTCAAGATAGTTCATGAGCTTAGTAGCCCTTTAATTTTTCTTGATAGGAAAAAAAAATAAAATCTATGTAATAAAGACATTTGAAGTGGGCTGTAAAATTATTGTGAGGAACTGCATAGACTTCAGACGCTCTGTTTCCTGATTATATGACATAGTACTATGCTTGTTTTGCTACAGGACAGAAATAGCAAAGATAACAGCATTTATTCCCAGCTTTATTAAAAAGAATGATTTTCTTTATAAGTGGAAAAAGACTGGAATCATCAAATCTTCGCTGGGATTTGACAATTTAAAATTGTAATTTGTTTTCCTTTCCTGCTTCTATTATTTATTTATTTATTTATTTTATTTATATGAAGAACTTACATATCCATCATTAAGATGATGATAATGTAGTGTGTAAAGAGAGAACACATGTTCAGCAGACGGCTAATATGCAGAAATATAAACTAAAGAGGGTACTTCATGATGAAGAGAGAGCATCAGTGTTCCAAAGCCAAGCACAACTGGATTGTAATAAATACATTTTACAGATAACATACTTCCTAACAAGAAGTAAAGAACTGTACAGTAATAGCACTTTTTTTTTTTCTGAAAGCATAGCTGAAAAATCTAACCATAAACAATTTTGCCATATATTTAAAAATCAATTCATAATTAAAATGGTCAAGAATACTTAATGAGTATTTTATTTAATACTTAATAATCAGAAAAATACTTAATAATCAGAAACAGCATAAGAGAACAAATCAAATATTAAAAGACACATAGAGGATGGGTTCATTTAGTAGTAAATTCTCCAGAGTAATCGTGAAACAGAAAGGAGTGTACCCTTTGGGTTCTCTGTGAAAACTATTTACCTTATGATATTTGTATAATTGCTGCTAATTATCTGTGAATATTTAATGTAACAAAGCCTGACTTAATAATCAGAACTATTAGCTTTCTTCACTTTATGCCATTTCAGGAGCTTTGAAAAAAACAAACAAACCCAAAAATCAATTTGTTCTATAGTTTACAATCATAGAAACATGGAACAGTTTGGGTTGGAAGGGACTTTCACGATCATGTAATTCCTCTAACTTCTCTGGGCAACCTGTTCCAGTGTCTCACAACCATCTGAGTAAAGAATTTCTTCCTAATGTCTAATCTTAATCTACCCTTCTTTAGTTTAAAAACATTACACTTTGTTTTATCACTACACACACTGGTAAAGAGCCCCTCTCCAGCTTTCCTGGAGGAACTCCTTTAGATACTGGAAGGATGCTATGAGGTCTCCCCAGAGCCTTCTCTTCTCCAGGCTGAACAGCCCCAACTCCCTCAGCCTGTCTTCGCAGGAGAGGTGCTCCATCCCCTTGTTCATCCTCGTGGCCCTCCTCTGGAGATGTTCTAATACTTCCCTGTCCTTCTTATGCTGGGGGCTCCAGAACTGAACACAGGTCTCCAGGTGGGGTCTCACAAGAGCAGAGCAGAGGTGGAGAATCACCTCCCTCAACCTGCTGGCCCCATGTCTTTTGATGCAGTCCAGGATACAGTCGGCTTTCTGGGTTGCAGGCACACAGTGCTGACTCATGTAGAGCTTCTCATCAACCAACACCCTCAGGTCCTTCTCATCAGGGCTGCTCTCAATCTATTCTCTGCCCAGCCTATATTTGTGCTTACGAATGCCCTGGCCCAGATGCAGAACCTTGCATTTCACCTTGTTGTACTTCACGAGGTTCACACAAGGCCATCTCTCAAGCCTGTCCAAGGTCCCTCTGGATGGCATCCCTTCCCTCCAGTGTGTCAACTGCACCACACAGCTTGGTGTCATTGGCAAACTTGCTGAGTGTGCACTCAATTCCACTGTCCATGTCACTCACAAAGACGTTAAACAGTACCAGTTCCAAAATCAAATGTTTGTCTCAAAACATAAAAACATATATAGATACTGTTCTTACACTTGAGAGGAATATATTGGCATTGCTATGTCATTGTTACAGATAATACAGTGAAAGGGAAATATGCCACTGTAACATTAGGAACTCAGGTAGCTGTTGTTTAACATCAGTAAATTTGGTGAAGTCTCAGGCTGTACTATGAGCTCCGTGTGACTCAAACCTGGTATGTAGTGGTCATTGTGCAACACCAAGTGGTGGTGTGTTGGGATCTGGGTGGTGCGGATCGAGGGAGGGGGGACATGCTGACCAAAGATGGCACCAGATGCGACATATCCAGGAGACAACAGAAGATATCCTACTCATAACAACAACAACAAAAAAATGCCAATCTGAAGGAACATAACGTGCATGTGTCAAAAACTGATTGGACTATAGATGACAAAATGAAGATTATACTGTATAAGAACACAGGTATTGAGTAGAGATCCTCCCTGGAGGCCCCCAGTTTGAGCTGATATACGAGTACGATTAAATTCTCATTGCTTTAAATAAGAGTCAACTCTTTGAGTGAATTCTGGATGCCTGAGGAGATCCATTCTGCTAGGTGAAACAACAGCATCCCCTAACAATACTTTAATTCAGAACATATAGAAATGTAAATTATTTTCCTGATTCTAAAGGCCTAAACCCAGATGTCTAAAATGAAACCTCTGACTTGACCTTATTTTCATCTTTGCTTAGCTTATTAAAAAAAAAAAAAAAAAAAGTCTGTTAACTTGAAGCCTTTCGAATATTTGATACTGAAATAAAAAGGAAAAAAATCCTAAAATACCTACACACATCCCTCTCACCCAAGAAAACACTGGTGTTTGTACATGGCCTACTTGCTGTGAAATGTCTTTGACACTACAAAAATACTTCTTCAAAAATCTATCATAAATCACATTTATAATTCCAGACCTATAAATAAATATTGAGAAAAAATAGACCTATAGTCATCTAAGAAGGCCCTAAATTATTGATAACCTACTATCAATGTCTAAGGGAAAAAGAGATATTACTGATTTCTTTCTTATTGAAGAGATACAACATAAATGTTATTTACTTTATCTCGTGTTCAGCATCCAATCACTAAACCCTAAATTTATACAAATTAAACAGCTTTTTTTTTTTTTAAACAGAGAAGTTAATTAATGATGAAACAAAAAACAAAGGGAACATGCATCTTTTTATCCTTTTACAGTACTTTAGCTCATTGTATCAAGTTGCAATATTTTTAACTTTCTCAAATTCATACTCTAATTTAATCAGAAATAAGAGGTATTCCTATAATCAAGACTACATCATATAGGACAATTATTATTGACTAAAGTTGAATTAAACATTTGCAATTTAGGAAGGTCACTGTAGTTTTTGTTTGCTTGTTTGTATGTTTGTTTATTTGTTTTTCATCTGGGTGGAAGAATGCCATATTTGCAATGTGAAATTTTCTAAAGAAATTTCTAAATACAAATATTGATGTTTTAAAAGTTATTTCGTTTTCACATAAGATTTTTTTTTTTTTACTTCAAAACTTGTATTATCTTGTGTTTGTACTTTGATAATAACACCTTTAGAATGAACAAGGTGAGGAACTGAATTATTAATTATGTTTTGTGTAGAATTTTTTTTTTGTTCCATTTTCTCTACCATTTTTTTCATAAGGTTATAAGTGGATAAAAGAGAAGGGAAAAAAAAAAAACACAACAAAAAACCACCAAAATCTAATGCAGCCTAATTAATCCAATACTTTGTTTTTATTAAAAAAAAAAAAAAATCAAATTTAGAACAATATAAAAATAACAACCTGAAAATTTGCACTTATGATATTATTTGATTCCTTCGTTTCTTTGTTTTTCTTTGGTAATAAAGTTAAGTGTGGAAACTGCAACTTAGATTTTAAAGTTTTTATGGAGAACAGCTCTTTTTTTTTTTCTTCTCAAGAATCAAGTTCAGTTCTGAAGATCTCTGTGATCATAACTTTTTTTTTTTTAAACTAATTTCTCCAATAATTCACTATGTATTGAAAGCAACAGAAAGCATGAAGACAAGAACATAATGAAAACTCAAAACCTTACGTTGTACCCATTATGTTTTAATTTAATTTTTAATTGCAGAAATAAAGCCCACTCTACTTTCTCTGGACTTCCATTTTTTGTTCTACTTATGATCCTTCCCCTGTAACTTGATGTAGTCTTTCCCATCTAATGGAAGCAATTTCATAAAATAGAAACTTCATCTTAAATTCATAATCTTTTCAAAAAAATGTCTGTTTTCTTTTTCATTTCTGTGTTTGAATACATAGAATCAAAGAGTCATAGAATGGTTTAGGTTGGAAGGGACCTTAAAGATCATCTAATTACTCTTTCATGGACAGGGAAAACTTCCACTTGATCAGATTGCTCAAAACCCCTCCAGCCTGGTCTTGAACACCTCTAGGGATGGGGCATCCACAGTTACTCTGGTCAACTTGTTCCAGTGCGTCACCGCTTTCATAGTAAAGAATTTATATATAAATTTTCATATATATAAATTTACATATATCCAATCCAAATTGATCCTTTTGAAATTTAAAACCATTACACTGTTTATTTATTTATTTATTTATCTATTTATTTATTTTTTTTCACTACACACCCTGGAAAAGATTCCCTCTGCAGCTTTCTTGTAGGCCCCTTTTTGGTACTGGAAGGAAGCTATAACGTTTCCGCAGAGCCTTCTCTTCTCCAGGCTGAACAACCCCAGCTCTCAGCTTGTCTTCATAGGACATGTGTTTCAGCCCTGTGACCATTTTTGTAGTAGTTCCATGTCTCTTTTGTGCTGTGGGTCCCCCTTCTGCCTTGCATCATGGCTATAGATACTATTTCAATGTTAACAGAACTGTTGACACGCTTACTGTCCTTCCCATACCATGTCTCATTCTGGTGATCTCAAGTTTAGTTTCTGTCCTTGTTTTGTTTGCAGTGGCAATATTGAACCATAGTGTTCCCATGTCAGGAGCACATCTTCTGAATGAAACGGTAGATATAGATTATTTATTATACAATTATCTGTTTCCTGGTTTTCATTTTTCACATTCTAATTTTTATGTTCTCACCTAAATAGCCTTTCAGCCATCCTTCCCCTTCACTTCTTCTCAGTGGGCGGAATCATATTCACAAATACAAGTTAAATTATCATTGCTTACCAGATTTTCAGACAGGTACCTACATATGCATAATATATACATATATATGAAATCATTTTCCAATCCAGTCAAGAAGCCCCCCATAGATATGTTCAGATCTTCATTCCAGAACCCCAAGTAAAGATCCAGATCAGAACCCCAAGTAAAATTCTTATTTATTTATTTGTTTCTTTGTCATTTATTATTTAATACTGTCTTCAAAGCATGCAACAATGGCTGAACTCGTAGAGTTTTAAAACCTAGTATCATCTCTGGGCTTTATTTTACCACCCTCAGCCTCCAACCATCTGTCTCACTCCATCTGCTTTCTTGTCTTCTACTTAGTTTGATAATTCTTTGGATGGGGATTGTCTTCTTGGCTTGCATTTGTACATAGGGATCCTGGCCTCTAATAGGGCTTCTAAGTATTATGGTAATATAAAGAATAGAAAGCAACAACTCCAGTTGTCAGTCAAGAAAGTATCTTATAACACAGTTTGACCATACATAAGGCACAGAACAGTTAAAGCATCTGTAAGACTTTTAATGGGGCAATTTTTAATGTCTTAAATTTACTTACTCTAATGGTAATATTCAAATGTCTGCAAATAAGCAGTAAGCATTGTTATAACTGACTGCTCTAACACCATAATTTTGGTAGTGGGGCAATGTGTGTAAAATCTACACCAGTTTTCTGAGATTTTAAACGTGTTAACTTCTTTAAGTTATGAGCTGCTGATTGTTCTAGAAATTTTGTTTATATGAGTATTGGTAATGTAGTTTGTAGGAATATACTACACTAATAACCTGAGCTAATCTTTTGAAAAAAAAAAAAAAAAGTCTGAAATTTGCTTTATATTTACCTTACTCTACCTACCTTGCAGGCTGATTATAAAATTTCTTTTATTTTGGAAAAACAAAAACAAAAAACTATTAACCATTAGGAAAATCACAGGATCACAGAACTGTAGGGGTTGGAAGGGAAGAAATCTTCAGGTCCAACCCCCCCTGCCAAAGCAGGTTCCCTAGAGCAGATTGCCCAGGTAGGCGTCCAGACGTGGCTTGAGTATCTCCAGAGAAGGAGACTCAACAACCTCCCTGGGCAGCCTGTTCCAGTGCTCCATCACCCTCACCGTGAAGAAGTTCTTTTGCATATTGGTGTGGAACTTCCTGTGCTCCATTTTGTGGCCATTGCCCCTTGTCCTGTCCCCACAAACCACTGAAAAGAGGTTGGCCAAATTCCACCGTCTCCCACACTTAAGGTATTTGTAAGCATTAATAAGATCCCCTCTCAGTCTTCTCTTCTGGAGGCTGAACACACCCAGGTCTCTCAGTGTCTCCAGGCCCCGTATCATCTTTGTGGCCCTCTGCTGCACTCTTTCCAGGAGATCCCTGTCTTTTTTGTACCAGGGAGCCCAGAATTGGACACACTACTCCAGGTGAGGCCTGACTAGAACAGAGAAGAGGGGGGAGGATCACCTCCCTTGACCTGCTGGCCACACTCCTTTTAAAGCACGCCAGGATTCCATTGGCCTTCTTGGCCACCAGGGCACCCTGCTGGCTCATGACCAACCTGTCGTCCACCAGGACTCCCAGGTCCTTCTCCGCAGAGCTCCTCTCCAGCAGGTCATCCCCCAGCCTGTACTGATACATGTGGTTGTTCCTTCCCAGGTACAGGACTCTACACTTGCTCTTGTTAAACCTCATTTGGTTTCTTCTTGCCCAGCTCTCCAACCTGTCCAGGTCTTGCTGCATGGCAGCACAGCCTTCTGGCATGTTGGCTATTCCTCCCAGCTTTGTATCATCAGCCTACTTGCTGAGGGTGGACACTATTCCCTCATCAAGGTTGTCGATGAAGATGTTGAACAAGACCGGACCCAGCACCGACCCCTGGGGAACACCGCTTGTCACAGGACTACTGCATCTCTCCACAATTAAAGCCTGGTCAAATATATCTCTGCTACCATTTCCTCCAGAGAAACTGTCAGATTTCACTTTAATTCAAAGATTTCTATAAAAGATCACCTTAATTATAGGATTCTTGTCATGGCATTTATATTGTCATTCAACTTGATTGATGCATATTGCTGAGTTGTCAATCTAAAATGTACAAAATTCATTTTCAAAATGTATTTTCGTTAACTACTTTATTGTTACAAAACAGAAATGTAAGATAAGTAAGATAAGTTTTTTTTTTTTTTCCTGGAACTAAGGAAACTGCAGCAAATTTATTCTTATGTTTAACGTCCCCATTAGTACATGTACTAATTCCCAACTCGGCCTTCAAAAGCAAGAACCATGGGCTATGGAAAAATTAGAAAAAAAAAAATTACAGTGCATTATCTTCTGAATTACATTCTTATTTCTATCTTAGTGGAAAATACTAAACTTTGGTACATATATATATATGTATATATATATATATACACACACACAAAGTGTCCTTTGACTGTATCTAAATACTATGATTTTAAATTTTTAAAATGTGTTTTACACAACTGCATATGAAAATAATAGCATTCAAGATCTAATGTAGGAGGGAACAAAATGGCAAAGCTATGGTTGCATTCTGTTGATGGACTCACATGACATTACGATAATCATTGCTGTAACTTTGCATCTACAAAAATGATGATGTATAACTTAGTTTTCTCTCCTAACAGAAATATCCATACATAAAACTGGTTAAAAATCCCTGAATCCAAACCTCATGTGTTAAATGAATAAAATTCACATTTATTTTACAGACTTTTACTGCTGGGGAAAAAAAAAAAAAAATGAAGTGATCTATATTCACACAAATATAAAATATAATTTCAATTGATATTGTGTTGAAATAGTACATGCAAAGCCAGCAGTTATATCAGTTCAGTAATCAGAGTATATCAGGACATTAGCTTTCTGAAAAAAAATAATAAATAAATAAAATAAAAAAATTGAGCCCCCTCAAAAGTTGTGCTAAGTCTGCTGTGGTTGGTGAAATGCCTTTTGTCTTTTGTGTTGGACATTTGACTTACACCAATTGCCTCTTGCTTTTACAGAAACCTGGTGCAATGATTAAAATGACAGTGAATAACAGCAAACAAATTACTCAGTCTTAATTGCAAATGAAGTAGCCTGTGACTACTTTGTGACTTCTAATTCTCTGTGTTAAAGTAGGGAAGGCTGAAGACCAAAAGATTTTTAAAAAAATGGTGATGTAATGAAATCCTACCCACAGTTGAGTGTACTTCAAATACATACGACATTATAAATGAGTTCAAGTGAATTGGCTTTGTTATCTTTCAATTTACACAAGTCATGTGTTTTGTTTATTTACAATTTTCTTGGTTTAATAAATGTCATGTAAAACACTTTAGTAGACTGTAAAAAAATATTTACAGACTTCTGAATGTCAACAGTATTACAGTAGTTATCACTGAAGTGATGTACAGCATGGAAAAAATATCTTATTTAAGAATTTATTATTTAAATTCTGCGCTTGAAAGGCATGATCAAGTAACTGCATAACAGAGTCAAAGAAAGCAGAGAATATACTTCATTGTGTAGAACAGTTAATTTTTCTTCTTTACTCTGGAATCCTTCTTGTCACATAAAACTGAGGGCAGAGCTGAAGTTCAGTAACATAAGGCTTATTAAAAAATAAAATACATTTCAACTTAACTTTTAAAGTAGCAAAATACAAATTAATTAGGATGCAATGCTGCCAAATTAATTTTGCAGACTGTGTTTCAGAAGACCTCGACAATTTTATGTGAACTGAGTTTTAGGTACCCAGCTTGAAGTAAACATGAAATTTACAGTCATTATTTGTACAGAAACAGCATAAAAGAGGCACAGACCCATACATTCATCGTACCAGATTCTGTATGGCACAGAAGCAAATGAAGAGTTTTCAGTGAAAGGTGAAATATTTTAAAATATCCTTACCTTGAAAAACTCAGGTACAAGGTGTTCGACCACCTGTAATAACTTCAGATATTGTATTGGGTTTACGCGGCAAGGTTTTGGTAGCAGCAGGGAGCTGCAGGTGTGGCCTCTGTCAGAACAGTCCAGGAGCTGTCCCATGTTAGATAAGGGCCAGTTTCAGATGGCTCCAAAGGCACCTACTGCTGCCCAGAGCCAGACCAATAAGTGATGTTGTTTACACCTCTGTGAGAGCATATTTAATAAAAGAAAACAAACAAACAACAACAACAAAACTGCTGCACAAGAGCAGCTGGGAGAATGTGGAGCGAGAACCACCCCTGCAGACACCAAGGCCAGTGCAGAAGGAGGGCAGGAAGTGCTCCACGCGCTGGAGCAGAAGTTCCCCTGTGGCCTGTGGAGAGGCCCCTGGTGGAGCAGGCTGTCCCCCTGCAGCCCATGGGTCCCACACGGAGCAGATCTCCACGCTGCAGCCCGTGGGGGAGCCCCCGGTGGAGCAGGTGGATGTGGCCTGGAGGAGGCTGCGGCCCATGGAGAGGCCCCGCAGGAGCAGGCCCTGGGCTGGAGCTGCAGCCCGTGGAGAGGAGCCCACGCAGGAGCAGGGGGTCTGGGGGGAGCTGCCGCCTGTGAGGTATCCATGCTGGAGCAGTTTCCTCCTAACAGATGGACCCTGTGGTACGGAGCCATGTGGGAGCAGTTCTTGAAGAGCTGCTGCCTGTGGGAAGCCCCTGCAGGATCAGTTTGGGAAGGACGGCATCCCGTGGGAGGGACCCCACATGGAGCAGGGGCAGAGAGTGACTGTCAAGGACCGGCGGAGACGAAGTGTTCAGGGACTGACCGCAGGCCCCATTCCCCATTCCCCTGCGCCGCTCGGGGGGAGGACATAGAAGAGAGTGAATGGCAGGAAGATGTTTTTAGTTTGCTTTTAGTTCTCACTGCTCTAGTCTGTTATTAATAGGCAATAAATTATACTTATCTCCCTCCTTTGAGGCTGTTTTGCCTGTGACAATAACTGTAGACTGATCTCCCTATCTCCCTATCTCAACTCTTGAACTCTTCCTTGGTATTTTCTTCCCCACTTGTTTTGAGGAGGGGGCATGAGAGAGTAGTTGTGGAGGAGTTATACTGTCCTTCAGGGTGAAACCACCACAGCCATGAATCCAATTGTTTGCCTTAATACAGTATGGTGGCTACACGCATTCAGAAGTCTGAAATATGTAATGGTTGGGATTACAATTTGATGCATACAGGTATCTTTATGACATATTTTTATTTCAGGTATGGTGAAGTTCCTTCTAATCTGCTCGAGGTATGACAGAACTTTTAAAGAAGGAATTGATTGTTTCTGCTGGCCATAGTTTCTTCACTACTTTTCATTGACGTCCTTGGCTGCTAAGAGCACAAAATGTACATCAGAGGACATTTTCAAGAGTTGAAATTCATCAGACTCTCAGTCTCTACTCCTTTTTCAGTCATTTATAATTAACAGTGAAAATTGATAACTTTACTTTCAAATTTCTTAGCACCTCCAGCTAACGACACAGTTTAAAAAATAGATTTGTGATTGCTAGATTATAGTTTTGCCAGGCCACTTGATTTTTCTTTAAGCAACAGTCACATGGGGAGAATCTCTTTACACAAAGATTTCTTCCCCTGTTTTTTATATTATAAAATCATGTATGTTCTAATTTCTTCCTATTCTGCTTGGGTAAACTATTAGTTTATCCTGTTGCCTACAACACTTCTGAAATCTGAATCTGAAAAATTCTATGCTTATTGGAATCCAGGGTGAGCTAGACATCACAGACACTTGAAAAGAAAGTTCATGCAAAAATATCAAAGCCTGTTGTCATGTGCTGCGGTTAAGCTAATTTAAGGAAGATTTGCAAAAAAAAAAAATTGATTTTTTTTTAGTTATTAATGTTACTGAATATTAGAGGAGGCCCACTGGGGGAGACACTGAAAAGCTCTGTACAGGTAACAGAGAAAGATAAAAGATTGGGATTTAAATGTATATCATAGAAATATAAGAACTAATGATTATTAAAAATTGAGATAACCAAAAATAAAGATAAAGATAACTTTTTTTTTTTTTTTTTTTTTGGTAGCAAAAGACAGAGCTTTTGGAATTTACTGTTACAAGAAATTAGAGTCCTATTGCTTAAAAGGCTCATAAAACAATACTTTTATGCTGTACAGTTCTGAAACATCCTAATAGATAGCAACCCAAGCAAAATACCCTATCAGAACAAATTTCCAGTGTTTACAAGCAAAAAGTTAGGCACCACAAAGAAAAGAAATTGGACAGTTACAATATGTTTTCACAGTTAAGAAGAGATCACATAAATGCTTACAATTAAGAAGATCACTGTAACTGAGCTTTTTCTCTTATGGTTGCTTTTTTAGGTAGATGGAAAGGAAAAATTCACACTGTGCCAAAGCCAGTAGGACTTTGGTCATTGTCTCTAGTGGAGGCAGACTTTCATCTTCATTGTTTTCACTAAAGGCTTTCATGAAAACTAAATCACAATGGTAATGAAAGACTGAAAATGTAATGAGATTTTTTTTTCCTATTTTCCATAAATGGTAACATGATTATTATAAAGATCATTACATTTCAGTAATATTTTCTTCTCTTTTTTTTTTTTTAAATTAAGAACAGACATCATACATGTAATCATGCCACATAGTACTCAGACAGGACCATTCAACTAAATACAGATGATATACATACTTATTCATCTGTTTAAATACCTGATGTTAGCCAGTTTAAATACTCTCCATGATGCTTCACGCCAGTAAGAGACTGCTTTCTTTATGAACTTTAGACTGTTTTCCTAAAGAAACAAAGGGTTGTTAAACAGGATTTTCTTACATGGGGGATGAAAGCATCAACCATATATTGTCATATTGTCTTTTTTTTTTTCCTTTTTAGTTAGTCTTATAGAACAAGAACTCCAAAGCAGACTTCAAAGCAACAACATTTTTGAAGATAACTGTATATGGTGTTTATAGGTAAGAAAAATAACAATCAACTACTACATACATTAATTAGAGTGAACAAATCCTTGAAATCAGAATTCCTGGAATGAGATAACAGGTTTCAGGAACAATGAATAATCTGTTTGATAATTCCAGCATATCAGTCATCTTTAGTCTTTCCTCTTATATAGAAATAGGAAATCTATGTCAATTTTTAATTGGTGAAAAATCAACTGAACTAATTCAGAAATTATGAAAGTATTTTGTCATGTGTCTTTAGAGGGAAGGAGGAAGTTAAAAGAGATTAAATTTTCTTACAGAATTCTTACAGCACCTGTTTGCAGAAAACAAATAATTGTAAAAGTTAAAGGTTAAGTGTCATAGATTTTCTCCTCCAGTCTATTTAAACTAATATACGTATATATGTATAAAAAACACAGTTCTTTTTCAAAGTTTAAAGAGGGTATTCCACTTAAAGTTGTTATAATAACATGAAGTGTTTAGGGATTTTTTAAATGCAGCTAGGACATTTACCTTTGCTACATAAAAGACCACAATAGTTTTATTCTACCTTCTCAGTTTTCCCCAAATTAAACTTATCTATCAGTTACTGGCTCTGAATGTACATTCAGTGTATAGATAAAGTCTTTACCTTAAAAGGACCCTTATTTTGTTAAATGCTTTTGGCTGTACTTGTTGAGTTCCTGCCAAATTATTGACATAGATCCCAGTCAAACAAAGAATTTAAACCCATGCTTAAGTCTAAACATATAGTCTTACCTAATTAATATTCTGTATGAATGCATCAGACTTTCAACCTTCAGTCTTAGTACAGTTGGAAATCACAATTGGATCAGTAGGAATTATGCTTTCAGTAACAAAAATATCAGTCCTGAGGGATGAAGGTTTAACGTTATCCTAGTAACAAAGAAAAGGAAACCTTTGAACACATGATAGAAATATGTTTTATTCCTGCAAGAAATCTTTTCTGTAATATGAGAAAGTCGATTCAAATACTCTGAAATCCTATCTATACTGCACTCAGCCATCCTTTGACACTAATTTTAGTGGAACAAGAGCATAATTCTTTTTAGAATAAGAATCTTAGTAACAGAATGATTCTGGTATAGGTCTGCTATATACTACAAAACACATAAAAGCCAAATATATCACTAAGTTATATAAATGGGTGGCTATTATTCTGTCTTATATAATTACTTCTGAAGATCAAAGAGAAGTTTCTCAGAAGCTTCTTTGTTTCAGAGTTATTTCCTTTCATAGTTTTCAGTTTTGTTTCAGGAAATATGGACATTATTTTTTCACATCAAATTCTGATGAGTTTATGGTTACCTAGAATGCATACTCTGATCTTTCACAATCACTAATAAAAGTGTAACTCATATTTTCTAGATGACCTAGGATTTAGGTTGCCCGACATGCTAGATCAGCTGTCCTTAAAATATCATCTGAAATTAGGCTTTGTCATGAAAAAGGGTGCTGAATAGCAAAGTAGACTTCAAGATTTTCTTAGTTCTGTTCCGTTTTGATACTGAGCAAGCCTGGATAATTCATCTCTGTATTCAACCCTTCTTGCAAAAAGTAAGAGGTGTAATTTATTCACAAGGGTTTGGTTATAACATTGTTTTATAAAATACTACAAGGGGAGAACACTGTTGTAAATTTAAGCATTCCAAAGTGCTATATATACAAAACATTAGATAAAAGTTGAGCTGGCAGCCAGCTCTGTTGTACAGGTTTATCTTAAATTTCCACGAGTGTACCACAACTAGGTACACATTTTTTATTTGTCTTACAAGAATTATTAAAAGAGGCTTTTGGTCAATAAACAGTAAGGAAGTGTTATTACCAAGCAGACACACTTAATGATTTTTTTCTTGGTGCTAGACACCAGGTAAAGTTATTACAATAAGTATCTCACAACTTTCTTTCTCTCTGTCCATTTAATGAGTACCTAATAAAGACAACATGAACTATTGATAGCTGTTTATTAAAATAAATATCCCAGAAGTTGTTCACCATAGAAGATAAAAGCCTGATATAAACTTCAACGAACTAACACAAAGAACTTCTTTAGAAAGTTGCATGGCCATTACAATTTTAGGAAGTTACTGCCTTATTCTGGGCTATTAAAATTTTGGATCCCGAAGGCTGGGAAAGCAACCTCTGCTAAATGCAATTGAATTTTAAAAAGTTTTCTGAAAGTTCAATGTAGATTTAATATGAAGTATTTCAAGCCTGCATGGACATAAAAAATGGTCATTAATATTTGAACTAAGAATATTTTTTGCCAGCAGAAAAAATTATCAGCATTCAAAGAAAATAAAATGACTGATAAATTCAAACTAGTCTTCATTGAAATCATGTTATTTTATCATCACAAGTCAGAGCAATTACTGTATTTCTGTACTTTTTTTTTTTTTTTTGGATGAATTTATCTTACAGTGATTAAGCTTTTTTTTTTTTTATTTTGCTTGGAATCTGGTACTTAGAGGTAGGCATCCTTAAGTGCTCTTAATTTTTAATATATCACATACTAAACACTTACAATTTTCAAGCTCTAAGAATTGAGTTATTTGAAAAGAGCTGTCAATACATAGCATCAAATTTAACTCTACCTATTCAAGTATAAACATATAAATTTAACAAGGAAATAAATAAGAACTCCTACCAGCTGAGAAAAAAAAATAATTTAAAAATTAAAGTCACTCACTGGAATTAGAAAGCAACACCAAATCCCACGTTGTTACCAATCTATAAATGAGCAATTAAATTTATTGGAAATATCAGAAGAACTTTCATGTTTATACGTCCATTTGTACAGGCTACACGGTATTGGTATGAAAACCAAAAAGAGCTAAATCCTGAATAAATTTCCGGGATTGAAACCGTGTCTGTTCCATAGTAGTTATGCATTAAGAAAAAGTGAATGTTTTTAGTGGTGAAGATTAACATGGAAAGAAAAAAATTTTAACATTTATTTTGAAATCAATTTTTGCCCCATCCATTCTTTGACCTTGCCAGGTCTAATAGCTTTTAACTTTTATTTATACTCTTTTCTCTCATTTTACGTGCTAAAAAAAAAGTTACCATCTGTTTGAATCAAAAATATTTTCATTCTTAAAGCATCTTCTCCCACAACATATGATCTTCAATTTCTGATGTGAATTGGAATACTTGAAGAATGTTGTCAACGATCATGCTGCCAATCTGACTGAATCAGCCTTGACATTTAGACAATTAAACCTTACACTTTAAAGAAAAATATAAATAGCATTTACTTTGTTGCAACTTTTGGTAAGGCTCACTAGGATAACGAAACATAGGTTTTACTATATTTGGGGAAAATAAAAATGTAATATCATGTAATAGTAAAAAATGCAATCTTATAGCACATTTATTAAATTAAATTTTTTTTTTTTTAAAGTTAGGTATATCTTTTCAGATTTTGAGTTTTTTCCCCCTATATCTAAATACATTTGGAGATCTCTGGAAGTATTTCACAGTATAAAATCTGTTAAGGACATGGAGTCTATGCCAAATTATATTGTCTATTTTTTGCCCTTTAATCACTGATTCTAAAGTATTCAGTCTTTAATTACCTTTCACAGATGTATTGATTTTATATTTTTTCAGCACTTACAGAACTTCTAAAATATATTTTGCCATTAGAAATCAAAAACTTTTAGGGATTCTGTTTGAAAGGAAGGGGAGAGGATAGAAGTTTCAAAGGTGGATGGAGAGTCTTTAATGAGATGATGTGTGAGAACATTCTCACTTTTGAGAGAATGTTCTAAGGAAAACTGGTTTTAACTGGAAGAAATTAGGAACCTTTGGAGCCTACAGTGTTACGCCTCTGTGTAATATATTCTGCAATGGCTTTTTTGGAATGAACATTAAACAGTTTAGTCCTGGATAGTACAATGTGTCTTAACTCCTTCATATTTAAAGTTCTTCAGTAAGGTTAGTCAGAAGTTTTCCATCAGAATTATTATGTAGTGGAAAATTATCTTTTGACCATATAATTGTCTTTCTAAAACAAACAAACAAACAAGCAAAACCAAAACAAAACATTTGCTTTTCAGATTTTTGGGTGGGGGTTGTTTGTTTTTTATTTTCTTTAAAAGGCAAATGGCCAAACCTTGATGAAGCCCAAATGTCAAAGATAAGAGAAATAATGATTGCCTAGCAACTCTGTTCTTTGCAGAGTTTTCATGTATATTACATCACGTATAAACATCTCATCATTTGGATCTGCAACAGGATGGAAATTCAATGGGCCTTCCACAACTCAGTATAAAGAAAGAAATATAAAAGAGCCTCACTTAAAATAAATGACAGAATATCTGTGTGTGAATTGTTAATTGCTGATGAAGAGAAATGCAACATTCCCCACTCAGAGTGGGAAGAAAGAACTATCTAGTCAACTGATAATTTCTCTGCAAAACCTTCCTACCAGTTGAACAACAGAACTGGTATAACTGACTTGATGAAGCTATTTTTCCTGTTTAAGCCCAAACTTTGGATGGTTCTATCACTTATTTTCTGTAGTCCCACAAGGAACATTTGGAGCCTCTGATTTAGATCCTAAGAAGAGTGCCATTTCGCTTCTGAAAGTGTAAACATCATTGGATATTCAGCAAAGATCCTATGAACACCCCCTGAGAAAGAACATATATTTTTGTCAAGTTTAGCATATATACTTGTAGTAGCCTTGAATGGGACCGTGGAAAAACAATAAAAAGTTAGTTTATATTGTTTGAGACAATAAATGCAGTTCTGTGACTGAGTCATAGATCCTTTCCTGAGATGGTGCACTAGCCCTGATGCACTTCACACAGAGCCCTGACACAACATCTCAATTTATCGCAATGCTTTAATTTCCTTACATTACTGGAAGCCTTGTACAATGTCCTGAGCATTGCAGTAGCATGCTATTTAATAACTGAAGTATGATTACAGTACTTCTGCATATACACACAAAGGCTTTCTATAAATGTAAACAGATAAAAGTGAAAAGAAAAAGGAAAAAATAAATCACAAATATGCACAGAAGTCAGACCTGGAATAGAGGAAAAAATGTCAGAAAACATACTTTTATTTCCATTTGACAGGTACAAATTGGTCTTAGATTTCTGTAATTGGGACACAGAATACATGTATTTTGTGAGAAAAAAAAAGCTTGTGTCCATGACTAGTATAATGGCTATTTGCTCACATTCTTTAAAACTGAATCTCATCAGTTTTAAGATTATACTAATTTTGGCACAACCGTCAAGCAAGAACACATCATTTCAAAGAACATTTTAAAAACTCAAGTGCAGTTTAGATTAGGAAACCTTTATTTTGTCAGTAGTTACCCTAATTGAGAGTATCAACAGTCTTTATTATTTTCTTTTTTTTTCTGGAGTAGAACAAATACTCCAAAATAAAATAAAATAAAATAAAATAAAATAAAATAAAATAAAATAAAATAAAATAAAATAAAATAATTTTAAAAAGTACAGCAGATTATGACAAGATACTTTATCCCATGGTGAGGATAACAACCAAGATGAGGCTTATGTAGGATGAAATTTGCATTCCAGTCAGCGTTCATACTGTATAATCAAGCACTGTGTGCAGCTAAATGAGTCTGTTGTCTTGCTATAATGAATATCTACATCCATCCTAACAGTTAATGAGGAATAAATGACTTATTATCAATGAATGGCAGTATCTAAATAGCCCTGCAACAAAAACAGAATATTAATATGTGTAGCTAAAATAGATCTTAAATGATAATGAACTTACTCAGACTATTAATTATTTTAAAAGCCTCTAGTGTGGTTTACTACTTCTGGATGGAAGCTCAGCTGGTTCCAAGTGCCTTTATATGTTTCTAGACGGAGTTAACAAATAACCCTCTGAAACTGTATCTCAGAACTCAATGGAAAAGGGCATTTATGAAGGGCTGCCATGAAACACAAGGGCTGCCATGAAAGACCAGACTATGGTTCCCTCTAGCTCAGCATTTTATTCCCATCAGAAATTAGGACTACTTAATCACATGAAGTAGATAGAGTTGTCTCTATAGCTGATTAGGTATTAACCAGCTCAATGGGGAAGATTTTTCCTAATCTTCATCAGCTGAGGGTGAGCATGTGCCTTGAGGCACAAAGACTTATGCCTCTTTCTTATTTTTTTAAACATTTTATAGTACAGTAGAATGACCTCGTTGCCACATGCACATCGAATTCATTTCTGAATAATTTTAAATTATCCATCTCAGTGACACCACCTTCAAACCGTGAAACTGTAAGTATTGCAGAAAGTCGGCGTGATGTTCAAGTACTGCTATCAGTGAGTAGATGAGATGATGGCTTGTCTACATAGACTAACAAATTCTGGATGAAGATCTAGGTGTGGATCTATATCCAAGTTCTCAGCTGTTATTTACATATAGGAAGGTATTCCCAAAGCCTGGCTTGATTCCAAATAAATAAATAAATAAAAGAACAGTAGAGTAGTTATCTCCAGAACACAGTGCTAGACACATTCTCAGAGTCTTCCAGTGAGCACAGGAAATGAACATGGGAATATGGTTTAAGAAGCATAATACTGGGGTGGGAACCATGTTTATAGGCATTTTTGATTGATTTTCCCCTTGCCCCTATATACTGTGAGAGCAGTATGTTTTAAAACTGTTATTTTTCTAGACAAAAAGACAACTTCAAATCTAATGCAGTAAATTTTATACGATAACACAAGGAAAACATTCCACCACTGTAAATTTGTATAAATACACAGATAAACAATGTGAATTACTTTCTAACTAACAGGATTCTTTGTAATCTGATCTAAATACACAATATTAGGCATCTATGTAGCTAATTAATAAGTATGTTTGAGTGTTATACTGGACTTGACAGAATCAATATCTGAATAACAAACAATGAATCTAACTAGCTGCCATGAGAGATTCTGAGGATGTTTGTATAACACATTTTTGTTATATTTTTTTTTGTGATTCAGAGAAACTATCAAACAATGGTGAGCATACAAAAGAATTAGATGTGTACTGTATCCCACTATGTACTTTTTCTTGCCTTCATTTCACCTGATATTCAGTCTTCTATACACTGTGCTGTTTTAATATGCATGCTCACAAAGTACTTCATATCATTAAGATCAACCTGAAGCCTAAACCAAGGTTATCTCAGTCGCTGTACATTAACTACAGAGACTGAGTTTTAGCTGAGCTCTGTGTTCAGTCTGGTGCCTGTTAGGGGAAAAAAAATAATCTCTGTTACTGATTTTCTATGATCTGTTTAAAGATTCTGCATTTCTGTGACACTTTTTGTTAGGTTGACAAATACAATCTTATTTTTGCATATTTCCCTCTTCTCCTTAATTGAGCTAAAACAAACTAGTAATTCTACATAGTACTTGACCATTTAAATACAACTGTGTAATGGTTTCACTCAGCTGGGCAGCTGAGCTTCACCACAAATGCTCTCACTCTCCCCTGGTCATACCAGGGAAAAGGGCTCAAGGGCTGTAACAAGGACAGGGAGGTCACTCACCAATTGCCATTGTGGGCAAAACTGACTCAAAGTAGGGAGATCAATATAATTTATTGTCTATTAATATCAGACTAGAGCAGTGAGAAACTAAAAGCAAACTAAAAACATCTTCCCCCCATCCACCTTCTTCCACCTCCTCCCCTGAGCGGCACAGGGCAATGGGGAATGGGGGCTAACGTCAGTCTGTAATGCTTTGTCGCTGTTGCTCCTTCATGGTCACTCTCTGCCCCTGCTCCACGTGGGGTCCCTCCCACAGGATGCTGTCCTTCCCGAAGGACAGCATCCCTGCACAGCATGTCCTGGGCTTCCCACAGGCAGCATCTCTTCAAGAACTGCTCCCATATGGGTCCATCCGTCAGGAGCAAACTGCTCCAACATGGATACCCCAAGGGTGGCAGATCTCCCCAGACCCCTTGCTCCTGTGTGGGCTCCTCTCCACAGGCTGCAGCTCCGGCCTGAGGCCTCTTCCTGTGGGGGCAGCCTCCTCCTGTGGCCTCCAGGCCACATCCACCTGCTTCACGGGGGGCACCTCTGCGGGCGGCAGCGTGGAGATCTTCTCTGCTGTGGGACCCATGGGCTGCAGGGGGACAGCCTGCCCCACCAGGGGCCTCTCCACAGGCCGCAGGGGAACTTCTGCTCCTGTGCCTGGAGCACCTCCTGCCCTCCTTCTGCACTGTCTGCAGGGGTGGTTCTCACTCCTCATTCTCCCAGCTGCTCTTGTGCAGCAGTGTTTTTACCTTTCTTAAATCTGCTCTTACAGAGGTGCAACCAGTATTGGTCACTGGCTCAGCTCTGGCCAGTGGTTCATGCCTTTTGGAGCCATCTGAAACTGGCCCTTATCTAACATGGGACAGCTGCTGGACTCTTCTCCACAGAGGCCACCCCTGAAGCTCCCCTCTGCTACCAAAACCTTGCCACATAAACCCAATACAAATTGTCAAACCAGTAAGGTGAATTAAAAGACACCTGGACACCTGTAGTCAAGCTATTTGTTTGAGTAATTTCTGTTGCACTGAAAAAAAATCTTATAGGGAGAAAGGAAATAGCTGATGTGTAAATCCTATAATTATTAGTCCAACTGAAATCTTATCTGTCTAACCAAAGACTTATAACTTTATATCTTAGTATTACAGAAAAAAAAAGATAAGCATACATTTATATTTTTTATATATTCTCATTAATACATTTTTAAAAAATATATAATATTTCTCACATATAGTATGTTCATTTCTACATATACAGAAAAAAAAAAAGATACAGTTTAAATTGTTTTACGTGTTTCCAACAACCTGTTTCTATTCCTGGTGTTAAGCTTACTTTTGTCCTTCCCCTCTAGGCCCAGATATTGTTGTCTTCTGTCTGATGGGTGGCTTCTGTTGGTGGCTTCTGTCTGACTGAGTTATTAATGACTACCTGTGAGTTATTTATGGTTTTGGAGACTCCGAGACTTTCACCCGTCTCTTTGCCTTGTGCCCATACTGCTCTGTACAGCGCATCTTGCTTTGCTCTTCTCAAGGCCTCTCTGATCATACTGGGCCTGTATTTCTTTATGCTAGATAGAGTCATAAATATCTCATTCTACACAGAATGACATCTTATTGCTACTTTATATATGAATACTATGGTTATACTATACAAAAAGAAATAAAGGGAATGAGACTTCTGTTGCAGTTAAATTAAGTAAAACAGCTCCAGGAAGGCCAAATCAAGTTCAGTCAGAGCAAGGCTGACAAGTTTCAGTTAGGAGGCTTGGCAAACTCAATACAAGGCCCATGGCCTATTTCTAGGAGTGTTAATAACATACCACGGGACTAAGGGCGTTTTTTCTACAGATTTAAGAACAGATGCCTTACTCCAGGATACTTAGAGGCCTCAAATCATCTTCAATTTCTTTTTCATTTAGAAAGGATATCCCAAAAACAGAGAAGGTGGAGAAGTGACCAAGTTATGCAATAGTTTAGTCGAAGACTAACCCAGTTCTAGTTTACCAGAAACACCCCAAAACACCCAGTAAGAAACTCCTTTTAATTGCTGCTGAACTATTATTCAGGCAAGATTTTCTTTGAAACACCAAGGACTATGACAATTGTTATAAAAGAAAATAAACATCCAAATATATTTTCCTAGGAGATGAGGTGTTGAAGATTTTCTCCAAAAAAAAGGTGTTTATGTTCACAAAGTATTCTGCACACAAGAAAGCTTCATTTTAAATAAAACACCACTGTAGAAAATATAAGTACATAAAACTGAAAAGTTTCTCTCTCTTAAATAAAGAATTTGAGTTGAAGAGAAAATTGGAATGAGAATAGTTGAAATCCCAATTTTCTACTGAATCTTATGCTAAATGACAACAGTTTAAGATGCTCTGAAAACAAACAAACAAACAAACAAACAAAAAAAAAAAAACCCACCATGCAATAAGAAATCTGAAATTGGGAAGCTGGAGTTTGTTCAGTTGTATGTACCATACAATGAATGCTTTCTGAAAAGATCCATTACTTTTTCATGACTAGCGGGACAAATTTACTTCACTTACACAAAAAATGTTTCCCCTTTGACCTGTGCAAAAACTTGAGAATTCTCAAGATAAAACAAGAAGTGGAAGCATTGCTAGTAGGATAAGCAGTCTGCCTTATACTCAGATTTTTTTTTTTTTTACTTTTTATTTTTTAAGTGGTTGGTATTATAATGGTTCAAATAGCCCTTAACGTAGAAAGCATCGTTTATGGTGTAATAAATCAGATTCAAATTTTAGAATGCATTTGTTTGACATTAAGACTAAACAAACTGAAAACATTTGATATTGATGTTTTCCAAATTTCCCACATCGTAAATTCTCTTTACACCTTGTGTTTATTAGAATGAAAGGGTATATTATAATGATAGCAAAGGAAAATGTCATGGTCAAAACAAACTGCAAGTGCAGGAGTGCTATGAATGTGACCTGGAAACAATTTTCAAGGGAAATGTTTAAGTATCTTACATGAAAATTGATTTAAGTGTAAAGATATGCTTTTACTTCCATTTAAGCAAAAGAAAGAATATAAAGTGTTGGTTTTCATATATAAAGAGTTCAAGATACTCTGTCCATTTATTAGTTGAAGGTAAACCATACCTCTGACATTTCCTGGGTAAAGTTACCTTGATGTTACTGAAACATTAAGGAGAAAAAGCTTGGTTCAATAATAACTTTATGCAATCATTTCTTGTTATTTAAGGTTAATAAACATATTACTTATGATTTATAGGAGCACTAGGAAATCTAACTTGCTTAAGTAAAGATATAGATCTCAAGTTTTTTTTTATTTTATTCTTAGTTTTATAATGAAATCAATTTAAAAGTTTAATTTTCATATCTGGTTGTAACTTACTATTACTATAAATCAGTCATTCTTTTCCACATTATTCTAAACAGAGTTTATTTCATAACTTTTTTTCAAAGAAATCACTTGAAAGGTATAAAAACATTCAGTGAACCATACATGAATACGTAAAGTTGAATTTACTCTTTATCTCAGTTGCACGTTTGTATTATGTTGTATGTCAATAGATTTGCAGTGAGATGAAAATTTTAGTGTTGCTTTTCATATCATCATGCATTAAAAATTGTATCAGGTCGTTACAACTATTCTACTGTGATTGAAACCTTTCCTAGCTCCTTTCATTTTGCAAATTTCTGCTGTGGGCAGCACATGGTACACCATGTGAATACAGAGCAATACATTTGGTATCAATATAGTTTTTCACACTTCTGGTAGCAAACCAGGACCCACCATAAATTAAAATATGCTTAATTGACGGAACATATCAATTTTCTAAATTGTTGAAGGACAATGCATTAAGCTTGGCGAATTATGTCTTACTTATATGGAACTGAAGTCATTAAGATTTTTTGTGAGGAAGAACCTGGGTGAACTTGTCCATACAGGTGTTCACAAAAGTTCAGTCAGTTCTGTATTTATGGGAAGGTGGATGGTAACCTTTTGATCAAATCCTCTCAGCCATAGGAGTCTGAGAGGACAAAATAGTTACCAATACATAGTATCACAAGCCTTATCAGATTATACTACATAATTATGCGTCATTCATAATAATCATAGAGCATATATTGACTATACTGAAAAAGGAAAAATGAGGGTCTATGAATTTTGGATGCATTACAGGATGTGAGCAGAAAAAAATGGTCTTTAAAATGGTCTTGCTTTTTAAAGGAAGACAAAAGCTGTACTCCTAAGAGTAAATTTTCTAAAGGACTTAACTGAAGTAGAAAATTAAACTGCTGATTGCCAGTGAAGCAAACTTGGAAGTGAGTGAACTGCTTTCCAAAATCGGATGTACATGTATTTAAAAAAAATATGTGCCAATGTTAATATTGTTGAACTATTGAACAAATAGCAAAAGCTATCTGAAGTAAATAAACTACATAGACTGCCTCTAAAATCTGTAATAAGCAAAAGAACATTAACAATGTGCCAGAGCCTGGATTCCATAACATTACTTCTTTTCCTGCATACCTCTCAAAAAGCAAGAGCAAAAAGCAAGAGCAAAAATGCTCATTCCAGAAATACTTTTGATTCTGATAAACTGGAAAATTGACAAAATCTGATGTTTGACAAGGTGTTTCAGTGGCCATTGTTTCTGATATCTGGTTATTCAGGAGTCACTTCAATTCCAGAAAAGTTAAATAATAAGATATAATTCCAAGTAGCTGTACTCATATAAAAATATAGATACACACTCCTTACATCTGAGAAACTGACTTTTATTTTTTAATATGTGGAAACATAGTACTGAACTCTGAAATGAAAATGAAAATATGTCATTTGGAGTCAAATATTCTGTTTTTCAAATTTTTTTCTTTGGAAGACAGTTTGACACAATATCAGAGAATCAGTTATATATACATTTTTATAAATATCTGTTAAAATATTGCTAAATGCACTTTAATTTTGATTTAATATAAGGCAGTTCATCATAACTCAGTGAGGGAAGTTATATTTATAATATCATATCATATTTATAAGTCAGGAAAGCATGTCCAAGTGGGTACTTTTAGCCTCTATTTCTGAATTAGAAAAAAATAAAATAAAGTTAAACACACCTGTGATGATACCTTGAGTAAGCCAGAGCTTTTAGGTAGGTCTAATGTTGCTGTTTTGATTAAAGCAAATATAATAGCAGACACATGAAAAGCTTACAAAGTCTAGAGATAGGCTTCAATAAAACACAGAATCAAAAATGCAGCTTTTTAAAGTGCTGCAGCCCTGCTAAGGTGGGTGACAAAAATATAAGTAACAAAGTTTCTTAAGGAAACTTTACCAGTCCTTTCTGACCTTACAGGACCAGTTATCTCCTGCAGCCTGGCTCTTGGCTTAGAACTTCCAGGTAGTGCCCATAGCAGGTATCTTCCTCAATGACACCTTTGAGTCTTGCCCACACAACTGATTGTTGCTTGTTTCAAGGGGATCATAGCAATTGTTGCCACTTGTTTGAATTTTTAGCTTTTTAGTCTCTCCCATGATGGTTTTACCCAGCAACACACACATATATATATATGGATGTATTGCAATGGATTTTTTTTTTTTAATTGATTGTTTTCAAAGTTAAACCTAATGTCTATACAGTAAAATGAGGGAGGAAAATGAGTGATGGTAACAGATATTTACCTTCATCGGTGTCACAATTCTTTCATGACAGTATACTCTGAGTATCTAGTTAAACTTGATTTACTAATAGTCTGTTTACATTTTAACTCCTTCCCTCATACTCTGTGAGACCATTGGATCTACCTGCTTCAAGAAATGACCCAGTTCATTGTTTTGGCAGATATATACATTACCAAGTATTCTGTTCTGTTACTAAACTGTAATATAGTAAATATTAACATTTAATTTCTCCAGATATCAGTGTCATTATAAATGTGTAACGCCTCCTCTAGTCATCCACAAATATCACCTCTGCTTTTCTGTTGACTTTTTTCATTAACAAAACAATTCTCACCAGTAAAGTCAGATTTGTTTGTAGAACAGCTTTTCATAAGTATATCAATAATAACCTAACATGTAAGACAGATACAATTATTATCATTAGAATAACTTTAATTGTGGTTGCTTATTAGTTTGTTGTTGTTTAGCAATAAATTATAACTCTTCTTGATACAAAACACGACCGATTGACCTGAATGATTGCATTTCATACAATAGATTATTCATAAACTGGCTACTTATTCAAAAATGTAATCACTTGGGATTGAATGTCATGTCTAAACACAGCATTCCAGTAAAGACTGGAAAGTGCACCTGGTACATCTGAAGGATATCTTGGGGGATGTTTGCTTATGATCATATATCACAGGGTGATGTAGTCACGCAACGTTCTGCTTTCACAAAAGAAATGTTTTTGTCACAGAACTGCAGGAAAAATTCTGAAACACTTCACAGTTTAAAATTTTGGTAATCTAACTCAAAACATATATATAAGAAAGAATTTAAATATAAGAAATGCCTTCTAAATGTAATGGGTTGTCACCATTATTTACTAAATATTTATTTAACTATAAAAGAGGAATATAAATTGTAAAGAAATATCATACAAGAAATTTACACAGAGGAGATCAGTGAAAGTGCATCTGGTTACCAAGTTACATGAATTCTTTTTGCTTATGAATTCTACATGCTTCTAGGGATCAGGTTTACAGATGACAATATATATGTGTCTACCCATATGTTAAAATCATAGAATCATAGAATATCCCGAGTTGGAAGGGACCAACAAGGATCATTGAGTCCAACTCCTGGGTCCCCAAAAGACCACCCAAAAAATCAGACCATGTGTCTGAGAGTGTTGTTCAAGTGCTTCTTGAATTCCAGCAGGCTTGGTGCAATGACTACTTCCCTGGGAAGCCTGTTCCAGTGCCTGGTTACCTTCTCATTGAAGAACATTTTCCTGATATGCAGCTGAACCTCCCCGTCACATCTTCTAGCCATTTCAATCCCCCCCCCCCTTCTTTTTTCCCCCCACAAAATAAAAAAAATGAAGTGTAAAAAAATAAAGTAAATCAGAATTATTTCTAGGAAAAATATAAGAAATTGAGAAATATGCCATTACTAATTATTAATATTTTTAATAGATATTGTAGAATATTATTAACGGTTGCATTGGATGATTCTGTTTTCCCTTTTAATCACTTGGGTATCGTCAAATGGCTTGTTCCACCATAATATATTGAAGTAGAATCATAGATTTGCCCAACATAAATCCTAAGCTCAGAACTAATTTAAACAGTATTGCAGTTAGTCTTTTCATATAATTGCATTTGCTGCACTTTGTTAGTTGGTATTGTTATTATAGAATCATAGAATGGTTTGGGTTGGAAGGAACCTTAAAGATAATTTAATTCCAACCCTCCTAACATAGACAGTAGACCAAGTTGCTCAAAGTTCCATCGAACCTGGCCTTGAACACTTTTCAAGTCATACACAACTTCTCTGAGCAACCTGTTCCTGTGCCATTACTCCTTGTACTGCACAACCCTGGTACTCCAGCTCTTTGCTCATCTTTGTGGCCCTCCTCTGGACTCATTCTAATACTTCCATGTCTTTCCTGTGCTGGGGGCCCCAGAACTGAACACAGGACTCCAGGTGGGGTTCCACGAGAGCAGAGTATGGGGGGGATCTCCCTCACTTTGCAGGCCCCATGTCTTTTGATACAGCCCAGGATACGGTTGGCTTTCTGGCCTGCAAGCGCACATTTGCTGGCTCATGTTGAGCTTCTCATCAACCAGTACCCTCAGGGGTGCTCTCGGTCCATTCTCTGCCCAGACTGTATTTGTGTTTAGGAATGCCCTGGCCCAGATGCAGGACCTTGCACTTGACGTTGTTGAACTTCATGAGGTTCACACAGGGCCTCCTCTCAAGCCTGTCTAGGACCCTCTGGATTACATCTTTTCCCTCCAGTGTGTCAGCTGCACCACACAGATGAGGGTGCACTCAATCCCACTGTCCATGTCACTTGCAAAGATGTTAAACAGTGCTGGTCGCAAAGCAAACAGTGCCGATCCCAATACCCAGTACAATTGTAACTAAAACAAATTAAAAGGGTAAATGGTAATAGCGATGTATACGTATTTTATTTTTCTGTTACTTTTGCAGTAGTTGCTTTTTACTTTAATTCCACTCACACTTTTCCAGATGGTGCTTTTGCATAAAGTACATATTCAGTTTACACCAGTTTCAGAGGAAATTAATAACTAATATTGGTGAGATTTCTTAAGATGTATGAAATGTTAATCAAATTCATACAGCACATTGGTTATTTATAATCTTTTAAATTTATCATTTTTATTTCAAACAATATTTCAAATTTACTAGCTTTGTCTCTTCTGCTTTTGTTGTGTTTTTTTTTTTTTTTTTGGTCTTGGGGTTCTTTGGTTCTTTGGTGGAGAAAGGGTGTTGCTTTGTTTTGTAAAACGGTCAAGGAATGCTTGAAGCTAATGGTTTTCATCTATGCCTTCTTCTTCAGCACCTTCCAGTTAATCATCAATCCTTAAGCAGTGATCTGAACCTAGATCACTATTGCTTAAAAAGTTATAAAGGATGTTAATGAAATATAAGAAATATCTAGGTTACCCCTGGACATAATAGCTCCTGGAACAGATGGAGAATAGTGCTTGACTCATATTACTGTAACTCATATTTATGAATGAAAAAGGGTTAAGGAATCTGCCTGCCTGCATAACAGGCAACGTCGTCATAAGTATCTGTGAAAATATTTATTTCTGTGATATCTGTTGATGTAATTATTATGAGAAAAGGAAAACAATAGTTACAAGTGATATCTATGTATTAAAAGCTTCAGCTAAGTAAGGAGGGGTGCAGATGAAAAAAGGTGAAATAGTAAGTCAAATCTGTCAAGTTTGTGTCAGAAATAAAGGACGGTACCAGGTTCTTCAGATATTTAAATTTGTCAATAACACCACAGCATTGAGGAAATCTCCTTAGGCCAGTAACAGCTTTGTTTGCTCCCTGCTTCATGACTTCTTCCCATAAATTTTCAGAACAATACATAGACATTTGGTTTAATGACTCCCACTACAGTCAAAAGAAACTGCCGTAGATCTGAAAGCCAGTTTTGAAAGTATTTCCCTAGAAATTACTGTGTATTTTATAAATACTACATACCAAAATGAAGAACAGATCATTACTAAAACCATAACTTTAACAGTGAAGCTCTGACTATTTATTATAATCTGTTCCAAAGTATAACTAAGAGAGCAAATACCTGCTTCAATTCCTGATCCAGGCCATGGCTCACAGAAGAAAATGTTTGCCTTGAACAACCATAATTGAGATATGACCTCCAGTATAGTGTATAGTATAGTGTATAAACTATTTCATATATCACAGAATAGTCAGCTTGTATTACTTTACTGCGTATGCTGGTAAAAAGTTATCCTTTACTTTCAGGTTTTTTTTTTGTTTGTTTGTTTGTTTGTTTTTTTCTCAGTACATAACCAAAAAATTGTATGTAGCCTATTTTGGTGTCAACATTATTGACTGCAGCAGAGTTGAGGACAGGAAAGAACACATATACATATATACACTTCTCCTTATACTGCAGACATCATGATACATGAAGATGGGAACAGACAAGTTTTGCCCACACTGAACAGAAGGAAAGAAAAAAAAGACTGTCACAAATGATGCATTTATTACAGACATTCAAGGCAAATGGAAGCTTGAAGTGCTACGGGAGACAGAAGATATGCCATTCTTCTGACAGCGCTATTGTCAACTGAGGAGCACATCTATCCTTGAAATATTTCTAAGAATTTGACTACAGATGTATTTGATATAAAAAAAAAAAAAAAAAGATCCAGAAGGGGATGATGCAAGATGTTTATAGTTGCTCACATTCAGAAAAAGTGTTTTCTTAAATTGAAATACGAGTATTAAAAATCAGAAGAATAAGTAGGAGCTGAACCATTACAAGAATTAAACAATGGCAAGTGGCTACAAACCATTCTGGAAGAATGGGAAGATCCTGTTGCCTGGAAGTACACATCAGACTTTTCCTGGTTATTCAGGAAGTGTTTAAGATGCCTAAGCATGCAGATGGATCTGGATCCATTTGTGTGACTCGAGGCTTGAGGTTTCCAGGCGATGAGTCTCAACACTGTGGACTCCATCACTTCTTGTAATGAAATGACGTATAGCCGTGAGTTGGGACAGCTAAGACCTAAGAGTTGCTATTTCTTTCCCTTTATGAAAGATTCAATGTCATGACTGTGAGAAACTTGCCTGCCTCGTTAAGATGGAATTAATCTAGGTGTATGCACATCTTTAAATGTCTAAAAACAATTGAAAATTGAATCTCCCTAACTTGGGCTACGACTGATTTACCTTCTGTAAATCATTGGTACATACTTATATCCACAGTAAAATTAGTAATCTTTGAATGCCACAGATGGTCATTGCTGTCAAACTCCATAGTTTCAAAATCAACAGAAGTATAAAACCAAAAGATAAACTTATCTATTCTTAATATCACTATCTTTAGGATGCAATGAAGAGCAAGGTGTTTGTGCCCAATGACAATGCAGTGTCCTATATTTTTCTTCATTGTTCTTGTGTTTAACCTTTTTTTCCAGGGTGACTTGGTTTTCCCAGGAAAGCTTTTTCAAATAGCACCACCACACTTTATTTATCTTTGGGAAAAAAAAAAAAAAGAGAGAGAGAGAAGGAAAAAAAGAGAAGGGAATGATGAACTTTCAAGTTACTTGATTTTTACTCCAAAAGTTCATACTCCTGACTCTAAGTGAATTGCGTAGTTTCAGATTAGGTTACATTTTTGTCACTTAGTGTTATGTTATTCTGCCCTGATGTAGTGTGATGTGATCAAAACAAATATGAATTAATCAGATATCTGCATTTACCTTTTTGTAATCTGACAGCTATTCTAACTGTGTTTAGAGCTAATCTACAGAAGCATTGTGTCTAAGCCACTTGGTAGATGTTAAAAAAATGTTAACCAGAACTGAATAATTATTTTGAAGTTTTATAAACTGAGTTAAAAATACTATTTTATGAAGCCAAAGCTGTTGCTTGTTAAAGCCTATGCATATTTTCTCAGGAAAAGTAATCAAAAAATGGATTAGTTGCATTCACTGTCACATAAATTTTGAAATCAGAAGAGGCTTAAAAGTAACATTTTCTGCTGTAACATTTTGTAGCTGAAAGAAATAAAAGCAAGTGTTGGAGACTAAGATAGAAGTATTTGGTTCTTCTAAAACTAATACTATAAAATGAAGACTAGGAATTTGTTCTTCCAAGAAATGTTCACATTAAACCAAATAATAAACCAAAGATATTTAAGGCTTGGTTTAATATAATAATAATAATAATAAACAATAATAGAAAATATAGTTACTGGAGAACTAGACAATGCTTGTCCATTCAAATGCAGATTAATTAATGATAATCACATTTAGGCCTACATTTTGTTTCATTCAGTAGGTAGCAATGGGATGTGTTCTTCTTTCATGCTTTAGACAAATGAAGAAGGAAGCAGGAAGCTATGTGACTGAGTAAAAGTGAAACAAATCACTGTCCAGAGCAATTGCTTCGTCTGCCCAGAATATGTTTGGATTTAACTAACAGAACAACAGAGCATATTGCTTTCCCATGTACTGCACTTCTCAGGCTTGAGGAATCTTGCCTTTCACAGTTCAGATTAACAACTTTTCTTTGATTGAAGGTAAGATACTATACTGATCTTATGGCTTTTCTTTTTTTCTTTTTCTTGGAAGTATCCATGAACTATATATATTTGACTAGGCATACACACATACGCGTATGAATGTTTGTATTTTTTTTTTCTCTGTGCTTTTAGATAAGTGTAAGAAGAGCAGTACTGGTTTGACTGGTTGTTCACTGAAAACAAACGAAAGGGTGACAATTATACTATTTAAATAAATCACAACATTCCCTAGTTGGTGAGCAAAATGTCTAAGTACAATGTGGATCTTGAAACGGTCAATTTCCTTCAAAAAATGAGGACCCAATTACAATACAGAGAGGCTGCCACTTTTACAAATGAACGATTGATGAATTTGGTGGCTTTAAATACAGGCTGCAACTGTGCAATAAGATTCTTGCCATTCAGATAACTGTGTGTTCGGTAGCACTACTGGAATGAATTTCTCCAAAACTCCAAGCATTAAACCTAATTCTTCCTTCTTTTCTCTTCAGAGTATGCATCCATAATTCTGCCAAATTGAACTGCATGCAGAAACAAGTAATTACAAACTGTTCATAATTTATTTTATATATGTGAAACATAGACCTGAAACTAAAATGTTCTAATCAAAACATTACATTCTGAGCAAGCAACAAATTAGTTTGATTAGTTGTTGTGCAAATACTTGGCCTAAGAAGCCAACTGTTAATAAAACAATTGGAGAAAAGAAACAACAACAACAACAACAACAGCAAAAACGGAGATTCTGAACAGCCATAATACTAACCTGCTTTTACATTTTCTCACTGTGTAGTCCCAATGTGACATTGCAGAAACTGCACAGTAACAGTGTAGTATGAATATGTAAATATGCCAAATATGCTTTAAGCTCCAGTCTGGCATCTTGATAAAACAGAAGGTTATTATATGCTCTGAAGCTGAGCATTAAGCTCTCCACATTTACTTACATTAATCCAAACTACTCCATGAACTGCAGCTTGAAAGATGTTCAATTAAAACTCATTCTGCCTGGTATAAATTACTATTATTATGTTGTGAAAGGAATCCTGGAAATATCTGCTAACTTGTTAAATGTGCACTGCCCTTATTCTCACCTCACCTCCCAGACAGTGATTTCAGAAAATTGCCTTTAGTTATTTAAAATTCTGTCATGAGCTGGTTTAAGAAAAACAATGAAGAGCTGAATACATGCATACAAGTTTTGAGAACTCAGCACTGTAGGCTACTGAATAATAACCACTGGCAATAGCTGTATTTTGAACATGTACTATTTATTCCAGGGTGGGAAAGTTTACTTACACATATATACATACATTTTTTCTTAGATTAATATTCATTGCTGCAGTCCCTTGATTTTTCTTAAATTATATTAAGAACAATCAGATGCAAAGTGACTTACAGCTCTCAAGTCAGAAAAATACTTTCTTCACGTATTGCTTTGATGAGAGAAAAACAACCTAGGCAATGTTTCAGTTCTTCTCTCTATTTAGCACATCTAAGACACATTTGAAAGCATTGATTTTGAAAGAAAAAATACTGTAATTATGAATAAAACCAGGTAAGTGTCACTACATTTTATACCATTAAAAAATATTCTAAAATTCCTGAATTTCCAAATTAGAAAGGCCCTTAAAATATGCCCAAAAGATATACAGATAGCTTCAATAGTATCCTCTTGTACTTAATGGCAAGTGCATGCCGACTAACCTTCACTAAGATATGGCTGACTCCTGGGAGATTTGTACAGCTGAAGATAGAACATTAGAATGAACACAACAAAAAACTTGGCAGTATTTTCAATGCCACCACTCTGTGAACTCAAACTGATAGCTATGAAATCAAATGGATTTTGAAAAAGCGTACTAAGACAGCAGATTCTTGTGTGCTGCACTGGATCCTTCCTATTGTCAAGAGGTATGTGAGTGCCTGTGAGGCCTGCACCATCATTGTTCTCCATTCCGTGACAGTACGTGCAGTCTTCCCAGTGCAGCCACTCTGCTGGGGAAAGCCTGAGCAGCGGGTCTCCGCCCTCTAGACACCTGGGTAACTGGCTGGTGAAGGGCTCATTTAACAGGGTTATTGAGAGCCCAAGGATGCCACTACAAGAGAGCTTTAGCTCAGATTCTGTTGTGTTTTTGCAGTGAACATCCAGTAATCTCTGTGTTGCACGAAGATGCAGTTGAGGAGTACCGTTCCTGCACTCACCTTGCTAACAGGAAAAGTCATACTGAACCAGAATATATTTGTTCCAAAATAAACCCTACCAAGAAAAAACTGTAAGCATCCAGTTCTTAATGCCAACCATTTCACCTGACAGATTCACACATTTTGAGCCACTTTATTTTATCATACAGGCATAGTCTGAAAACTTTTAAGCATTTTAGGGCATTTAGTGTTGCTGACAGGCTACTTGATAATTATTTTAATATTAATTTGTATGTGTCCTTATATATAATCATTTTCAAAGAGATGAGCAATGCACTATAGTCTGTAATCACTTTTCATCTGGGCACAAATTTTGTTACAGTTTGGTAGACTGACTTCAGACTAATTGAAATATGACTCACTTAAAACATGAAATTGCCAAGCTGCAAATTAGGTAAATTAACATTATAATGCAGAAGTTGATACATCTGGATTACATATGAATGAACTTGTTGAATTTATTTCCCTAACTGACTTCTATCACCTTGAGGTATTTAGTGCCATGCATACTAAACGATTAGCAAGCAAAATGATTGTTTCCAGAAAATCTGACTAATGCAAGTTATCAAAAAGTACAGTTCTTAAAAATAAATAAATAAATAAATACACCCCACAAACTTGCCCGCTAGCCCTCTAGATCTCCCCATTAGAGATATTACATTTTACATTTTAATTACTTCAAAGAAAATTATTTGCAGGAATCATATCATTGGCTAAGAGAGAAAAGTAAGAGAACATAGATCAAATTTTGCAAAATACCAGGTTAACAAAGATAAAATCTTATTTTTCAGATCTGGGTCTTGTTGTCAACTGGCACTATCTGGTTCACAAGATGTTTGGAACATTAAAGAACAACCACACTGCAATTATTTTCTTTGCTTTGATAAATGTACTCATACATCACCCAGCAGTCAGACAGAGGAGCTAGGTCATGAAAAATATTAATGACTTGATCTTTTTTGAGTATGATTTGTTCAGCAAGGAGGAAAAGAATACCACATAAGCAAAATCTTTCTTCATAAATAGGAAAAAAATGTCATTAGGTCATTCATCATCAGCTAGCAATAGTCCTTATATAATGTCCTTTATTCCTTTACTCAAACCTTCCTCTTTTAATACAAGATTGCGTCCATTAATCTTAACCAATTAAAGTAGTGTCAGACAAATATGCTTTGTATGAGACAGATCTTTTCTAACTTAATTACACTGGATAATATTCTGAAATAAATCTAAGGAACCATTTGAATCATGTTCTGTACTTTTAAAACATCAGCAAATTTCATCCTTTTGTATAAATTGATCTTAAAATGAAATTGTATAAACTGAAATTAAGTACCGAAAGTCTAGATTCTTTTACACCAAAAATAATAACAATAATAATAATAACAAATGCACTGGCATCACAAAGAACTGTGTTATGATCATCTGTCCCTTGCAAAGTAGAGTAGAATTGGAAATTGGTGGATTAAAACAAGTTCATAGAGAAGGAGGCCTAAATGATTGATAAAATAGTGACAAGATTTAAATTATTGATCTCTTTTGGTTCCTTCAAAAAGATATGCAAAGGAAAAGTAAACTACTGGAGATAACCAAAGTGGGAAGGAAAACTGTACTACCATGACTATTACACTTAACATTTCCTGCAACATCAGGATCTCATCTGGCAGCACTGATTTGGTTGACAGCTGCCCTGGGCAGACCCAGCCAGAGTTGGAAACTGGTGATACCAGAGCTGATATCACTACTAACAGCAATGGATTCAACCTATATGTGATACTTGTGTTTTACTCTCTTTTCCTCAAGTTTCATTATATTTCCCCTTTATTCCATCCTCTTTTTTCTCTTTCTTATTTTTTCTTTTATTCTGTAGTTTAACAAGTAGTTTGCAAAGCGTGCATAAAATTCTCCGCTGCTTGTATCCTCTAAATTAAGTGAGATTGTTTCAGTAACTTAGGTAAAATGTAAGCCACCCTTATCTTAATCTTAATAGTTAGTGAGCTAACCATATCCACCTTATTATTTTCTATGGAATAGATAGGAATTTCAGTATCTTGATTAGACAGAATTAAACAATTTGCTGCATAAGAGAACTATCATTTGGCCATTGGAGGCAGACATTATTAATCTAGCACCTTTTACAAGATGGAAGAAAGAGAAGTACATGCCATTGCTGCTAAGCACCAGCCTCAGTAACACAAACCCTATAGTATTACTAGAATGTAGCTGCAAGGAAATCTCCCACCATTGGCAACTTTGAAAAGGATGACATATAGAAGAGGGTTTGTTCATTTTATATTAACTCATGTACTGTATGTATTTTATATTTGAATAAATGTCTAATCGAATTCTTTTGTTTGAAATAGAACCAAGTTGTGTATGCAATACACAAGCAGAATAAATGTTAAGAGACGTAACCAAAATCTAATAGCCCCCCAAAAATAGAACATAACAAAGAAATGCTACTCATGGGGATGACTTTGTATCCAAATTTGAGAGCTTTCTGTAGTTAACTATCATAGTGAAAAACTGCTCAGTTCATGTAGTTTAAACCAATTCACAAAGTGGTTCACTGATTTATTAGTGATGTAATTAACCAGCAATGAGTGAATTATACATTCAGGATCAATATCAATAATGCAACACATGAACCATGATCCTACCCACTTAAAAAGTTTAATGAACAGCTTAAAGACCTAATCTCTTTCCCCACTCACACACAGGGTTATGGGCACAGTTCCCCCAAAAGCCATGTGGTTTACCTGCACATCCCCTCACCTGGGAGGGCAGGTTTCCGAGCTGAACACAGCTCCTGTGGGTGCTTTGTGGGTGCTTTGGCTGCATATGTATGCCTGCTATTTTCTACAGTCCACTAATCCATGGACTGTTGAGAAAGCACCTCTGAATTGTTTTCACCTGTGCACCATAAGATGTAGTTCCCCACTTGCTGCACCCCACACTCACTGCCCTAGTTAGGTGCAGGCTACTCCCCTGGCTGTGATAGCAATGCTTATGAGGTGACTACTGGCAGCGTCAAACCAGGGGCTGACTGTTTCATGTCCAAGATGTCTCCTCCCTGATAGAATTTTTTACTCTTTATTATTTTTTCAAGCTGTCTTTGTTTCAGAAAAGAGAAATATGGAACACTGGAACAGGTTGTCCGGGGGATTGTGGAGTCTCCTCTGGAGACGTTCAAAACCAGCCTGGACGCGTTCCTGTGTGACATGATTTAGGTGTTCCTGCTCTGGCAGGGGGATTGGACTAGATGATCTTTCAAGGTCTCTTCCAATCCCTAACATTCCGTGATTCATAAGTCTCTATGTAATTTCCCGGTTACTCTTTAATCTCTTTTATGGTTTCATTTCTCTTTAGCATTAGGAGATAATGACCAACCCTAATTCCAGACAGTTTTGTGTATATGATTCACCAATAATGTTCACAGTCACATTCCTGTCTTGAAAGCTGTTTTTATTTTTGCCATTTGCCAATAGTTGGCCTTGAAATCTTCTCAATGGTGACTCTCCTTGAGCAAATTTGGGCAGGAAACCAAATGAAGTTTAACAAGAGCAAGTGTAGAGTCCTGCACCTGGGAAGGAACAACCACATGTATCAGTACAGGCTGGGGGATGACCTGCTGGAGAGGAGCTCTGCGGAGAAGGACCTGGGAGTCCTGGTGGACGACAGGTTGGTCATGAGCCAGCAGGGTGCCCTGGTGGCCAAGAAGGCCAATGGAATCCTGGCGTGCTTTAAAAGGAGTGTGGCCAGCAGGTCAAGGGAGATGATCCTCCCCCTCTTCTCTGCCCTAGTCAGGCCTCACCTGGAGTAGTGTGTCCAATTCTGGGCTCCCTGGTACAAAAAAGACAGGGATCTCCTGGAAAGAGTGCAGCAGAGGGCCACAAAGATGATACGGGGCCTGGAGACACTGAGAGACCTGGGTGTGTTCAGCCTCCAGAAGAGAAGACTGAGAGGGGATCTTATTAATGCTTACAAATACCTTAAGTGTGGGAGACGGTGGAATTTGGCCAACCTCTTTTCAGTGGTTTGTGGGGACAGGACAAGGGGCAATGGCCACAAAATGGAGCACAGGAAGTTCCACACCAATATGCAAAAGAACTTCTTCACGGTGAGGGTGACGGAGCACTGGAACAGGCTGCCCAGGGAGGTTGTTGAGTCTCCTTCTCTGGAGATATTCAAGGCTCATCTGGACGCCTACCTGGGCAATCTGCTCTAGGGAACCTGCTTTGGCAGGGGGGTTGGACCCGAAGATTTCTTGAGTTCCCTTCCAACCCCAACAATTCTATGATTCTGTGATTCTGTGATTCTGTAATCCTATTCCCACTCCTACCTGTTGCACTGTCTAAAAAATAAGAGTACAAAAAATAAGAGTACCTGTGTGTTAAGCAGTGTGCAAACCCACTGATCACCTATTACAATGACAGCTATAGATGCAGCTGAATAATACCAAAAATATTTTTCAGAAGCCCCTACAAGAAATAACAGAGCCTAGTTCTGTTTCAGTTAGGCACCTAGAATTTCAAATTATATTCTAATCCTTAAATGTTAGCCCTCAGGAAACATAAGTGAGTGCAAGTTAGCAGAAACCCAGTAAACAAGTTAAATATAGTCATACAGAACAGTATGATGTGTGGGAATAGAGAAAATAGTTAACAGCAAGATGAAAGTCCTTTAGTATTGTTGTAATGAATGTTATTCCTGATAGTAACGCTGAAGAGTCAAATATAAATAACATGTCCAAATTGTCTTGAGTACCAGCATGAAAAAGAAAGGAAGACCTCGAGAAAGGAAGACCTGGGGAACTACAGGTCGGTGAGCCTCACCTCTGTGCCTGGGAAGATCATGGAGCAGATCCTCCTGGAAGACATGTTAAGGCATGCACGAGATGAAGAGGTGATCTGAGACAGCCAGCATGGCTTCACCAAAGGCAGATCTTGCCAAACCAATCTGGTGGCCTTCTATGATGGAGTGACGGCATCGGTGGACAAAGGAAAGGCAATGGATATCATCATCCTGGACTTAAGCAACCTTTGATATGGTCCCTCACCACATTCTTCTCTCTAAATTGGAGAGGTATGGATTTGAAGGATGGACTGTTAGGTGGATAAAGAATTGGTTGTCTGGTCACAGCCAAAGGGTTGTGGTCAACGGTTCTATGTCTGGGTGGAGGCTGGTCATAAGTGGTGTCCCTCAGGGGTCAGTCTTGGGACCAGTGCTCTTCAACATCTTTATCAATGACATAGACAATGGAATCGAGGGAGAGGAGAGGAGACTCGAGGAGAGGAGAGGAGACTCGAGGAGAGGAGACTCGAGGAGAGGAGACTAGAGGAGACTTGAGGAGACTCGAGGGGAGGGGAGGGGAGGGGAGGGGAGGGGAGGGGAGGGGAGGGGAGGGGAGGGGAGGGGAGGGGAGGGAAGGGAAGGGAAGGGAAGGGAAGGGAAGGGAAGGGAAGGGAAGGGAAGGGAAGGGAAGGGAAGGGAAGGGAAGGGAAGGGAAGGGAAGGGAAGGGAAGGGAAGGGAAGGGAAGGGAAGGGAAGGGAAGGGAAGGGAAGGGAAGGGAAGGGAAGGGAAGGGAAGGGAAGGGAAGGGAAGGGAAGGGAAGGAAGGGAAGGGAAGAAGGGAAGGGAAGGGAAGGGAAGGGAAGGGAAGGGAAGGGAAGGGAAGGGAAGGGAAGGGAAGGGAAGGGAAGGGAAGGGAAGGGAAGGGAAGGGAAGGGAAGGGAAGGGAAGGGAAGGGAAGGGAAGGGAAGGGAAGGGAAGGGAAGGGAAGGGAAGGGAAGGGAAGGGAAGGGAAGGGAAGGGAAGGGAAGGGAAGGGAAGGGAAGGGAAGGGAAGGGAAGGAAGGGAAGGGAAGGGAAGGGAAGGGAAGGGAAGGGAAGGGAAGGGAAGGGAAGGGAAGGGAAGGGAAGGGAAGGGAAGGGAAGGGAAGGGAAGGGAAGGGAAGGGAAGGGAAGGGAAGGGAAGGGAAGGGAAGGGAAGGGAAGGGAAGGGAAGGGAAGGGAAGGGAAGGGAAGGGAAGGGAAGGGAAGGGAAGGGAAGGGAAGGGAAGGGAAGGGAAGGAAAGGAAAGGAAAGGAAAGGAAAGGAAAGGAAAGGAAAGGAAAGGAAAGGAAAGGAAAGGAAAGGAAAGGAAAGGAAAGGAAAGGAAAGGAAAGGAAAGGAAAGGAAAACTTCAAAAAAAAAAAAACTTGCAAGAAAACTTCACGGTGAGGGTGACGGAGCACTGGAACAGGCTGCCCAGGGAGGTTGTGGAGTCTCCTTCTCTGGAGATATTCAAGGCTCATCTGGACACCTACCTGGGCAATCTGCTCTAGGGAACCTGCTTTGGCAAGGGGGTTTGACCCGATGATCTCTTGAGGTCCCTTCCAACCCCTACAATTCTATGATTCTGTGATTCAGTGATTATCAAACAGACAAATAATGGAAGTTGTTCCTCATTATTTTGGGAAAGACTGAAAATGTAAACACCCAAATAAGTCTGTGTGGATAGCTAATAAAAAGGAGAAATTTGCTTTACTTTGTGTACCTGTGCAATAATAAAATATAATAATAATAAAACTATAGATAATTAAAAAAAAAAAGATTAATAAATTTCTAGAACTTTCTTACTTCTCAAATTGGAAATAATTTTTACTGTAAATTCTCTGAAGAAAAAATAATTAATTGCTAGAACATAAATGCTTGTTATATTCCAAAAGCGTTACACTGTATGTTACTCAAATGACTAGTACCATTGAAATTATTATATATCCAGAGATGAAATTACTTATACCTTATTCTTCTTAAGTAATGCATTTAAAAAGAAAAGGATTGCTGTCTGAAATATTGATCATGATTTGTTGCATGACTAGAAATAGAGGAAAGAATGAAAAGAAACTAAATTAAAACCAAAGGAGATCTCTTCTTTGTTCTTTGTTTGGCTTCATGACCATTCCTATATTGTGTTTTCAGGGTGTTTCAAATGCAAATGGGAGATTAAGGCAGCCCTAACCCATGTCTCATCCAAATTATGAAGTTTAGAACCCTTCTTGTTCTTCCTCCTTTTTTGTGTTTATTAGATGGAGCCCAACAAACTCAATGTATTCTGACAACAACCGGATTTGGCATTGTGGAGCCTATAGGGATGCTATGAATGGCCAGTGTCACAGCAAGGGAGTGAACCATGAGTTAAAATCACCTTACCTCCTGTGGTGGTTTAACAACAATGGGCAGCTCTACAACACCAGACTGTTCTCTCACTCCTCATCCTCAAAGGAACTGGGAGAGAAAAATATAATCAAAAAGCTCATAGGTTGAGATAAGGACGTGGAAATCACTCCCCAGTTGCCATCAAAGGTAAAACAGATTCAGCATAAGGGAGGTTAATGTAATTTATTACCTATTAATAACAGACTAGAGCAGTGAGAACTAAGAGCAGACTAAAACCACCAGACTAAACACCAGACTAAAACCACCAGACTAAACACACCAATGTCCATCCACCATCTTCCCCCAAGTGGTGCAAGGGAACAGAGCACATGGGTTGTGGTCAGTCCATAATACTTCATCTCTGCCACTTACTCCTTCATGGTCACTCTCTCCCACTCCTCAAGCATGGAGTCCCTCCCATGGGATGCTGTCCTTCCTAAACTGATCCTACCTGGTCTTCTCATAGTCTGCAGTCCTTCAAGAACTGCTCCAATATGGTTCTATACCACAGGGCCATCCTTCAAGAGCAAACTGCTCCAGTTACTGGAGCAGTACCTCCCCTCAAACCTTCTGCTCCGTTGGGTGCTCCCTTCCACAGGCTGCAGTTCCAGCCTATAGTTTATTCCACCATGGGCTCCTCTACAGGCTTCAGCCTCCTTCAGGCCAGATCCACTGGGCAGCATGAATACCTGCTCCAGCATGGTACTTGCATGGGCTGCAGGGGATAGCCAGTTCTACTATGGTCTTCTCCCCAGGCTGCAGGGGAACTGGCTCTACTCCAGTGCCTGGAGCACCTCTTCCCCACCTTCTTCACTGACGTTGTTTTCAGGGTTCTTTCTCTCAGCATTTTCTCACCCCTCTCTCCCAGCTTGTTGCACAACAGTTTTTTCTCCTTTTCTAAATACGTTCTCACAGTGGTACAATGAGCGTCACTCATTAGATCAGCTTTGGCCAGAAAAGGGTCCCTTTTAGAACTGACTGGAACTGGCCCTTACCTAACCTGGGACAGCTGCCGGACTCCTCAAGAGGCCACTCCTGTAGCCCACTGGCTACCAAAACCTTCCCAGATAAGCCTAATCCACACCCATTGTGACTAATTTCCCAATAAATCAGTACTTGTACTTGCCTGAAAAAAGGACAGCTTTGTGCTCAGTTGTTTTTTTCAGTGCTTATGAATGTCGCCAAGGCTGATAACTTAATGGAGGATAAACTGTTTTGGCATAAAACATTCTGTCAGCACATTTTTCTCAGAATTCTAGATTATGAAGAGTATATTTTTAATCTTTGAATAAATAATCAAAATCAATCTGGAGTGAAAAAAAAAAAGAAATATATGGAGATGTTTTAAAATCCTTATGCTCAAAAATTGGAAAATGTTCTTTGTTTTAATGTTTTACTTTATGGAGCTTCATGGAGATAAAGATGTGGCCAACTGGGACTCAAACACATTTCAAAAAATCATAACATGGAGTCACACTTTCTTGAGCACAAAACCACAAGTGTCAATAGTCTTGCAGTATATAGTATATCATATTTTTCTCAATTAGTTTCTTAAAGGTACTGTGATAGATATTGTTATTATTCAGAATTGTATTGCTGTATTGAAATGCAATGTGTTTTGCTTTTTATTTGCATTTGGGAAACACAGCACCTTTCTTTTGCGCAGAGGTCAATGTCATGCTACTACTTTTTTCAAATCATTTTTTTTGTCTCATATTCTGTTAAAATTCATCTCTCTGCTTGCAGATAAGATGGGTTCTACTGTTACAAAAGAATCTACTACATTAATCTTTACAGTATTAAACTTACACAAACGTTGTTGTGTTTAGCTACGAATACAGGATTTGAAAAGCTGACTTATCAGTGGAACCATACCTTAATTTTTATAGGTCAAGAGATTTTTCACAGAAACAGTAAAGCTACACATGCTGACAAACCAAGTAAATAATTAGTGAAAATCTGATTTTAACAAGAATTTCATTGACCTGTGTAGGGTAGATAAAATGTTCCTTGGTCAGTCGTGAGGCACTGACTCTTGCCTATCTCAGTGGTTATTTATAGCTTGCTAAGGGTATAATATTGAGATATTTATTGATATGTCCAAGGAAAGCAGATACAGAAAGGAAATAGCAGCTTGGAAATTACACTGTATCAGCAAAAAGTCTTAGTAATTATTACAGCATACATTTGTGAGAGCTTTTTGAAAACTGTTTCTTAAAGATTATGTATATCATTCTGAATTGCAGTAATAACACAGTAATTTCTCTATAAGTAGATCGGGGTTGGAACCTGTAATGACAGCCTTGCTTTTAATACTTTTGAAATTTGGCTAAATTTGACTTCGATCGGTATAAACACTTTTCACTTGTTTGTTTGCTTTTGGAATCAGTGGAACATTCTACAGCTGCGTAAACACATGAGTTTATTCTAAAGAAACATGCCTATGAATATATCTGCTAGATTAGGAATAAAACATGGAATTTAACTATGCCTTATAGTTTTGTCCAAAGTGTACCTCTACATTTGTGCATTTAAAATTATTAACTTAATTGCCTGGCACTTTCTAGTAAAGAGTTCTATTGGTAATACACTAAAATCCTGCTGTTTTATAGGTGTACAGACCCTTTAAGCTTAATGAGCATTGTCAATGTCAAATGAAAATATGCTTCCTGGCCAACCAAATCATCCCTTGCTGTCCTTAGAGTTATATCTTGGAAGGACACATTGTGTATCTACTCCTGCCAAACAATAGAAACGCTAATTGCATTGCTTCAGTTTATGTGAGATGATAATGAGTTTTTACATTGATGTTAATTGTGGTTCTTCAGTGACTGAGTTGTCTTAGCAAGATTAAAGATTGACTGAAACAAAACATGGCCCCTTTTAAAACATAGCAAACGATTTGTTATGGGGCATTCATGTTAGTTAATGATGAAAATTGTGTTAGAATGTCAGAAAAAAAAATCAAGATTTTAGGAGGTTCCAACACAATATGTGCTTTTTATGTCTCGTCTTCAAAGTTTCCCTCTTTGTATTACTTCATACTGACCGGTGGCACCTGTTTAATAATCAAACCCTTTGTGTATGGATGCAAACCAAATGGTTGAAAAACTTTGTTGAAAGATAAGAGCAAAGCTTCATTTTTGTTATTATAAATCAAATGCATTTTCAGGATATCAGAATACTTACATTTATTTTTTGGTGTTATGGGTCAGGTTTAGTTTAGAAAAGAAATCAGAATTCAGTAAAGGTTTACTGCGCATGGGATCTGCAATGTCATGACTGTTTGAAAGTGATCAATTAGCAAGTAATCAATTCAACTTAAAAGTAATCAATTCAGCAATGTGATAGAAGCTGAAATTCCTAAGAATTAAATTTAATTATGGGAATTAATACTTAACTATGCATCAGCTATACTGTATGCATCAGACAGTGAAACCGTCCGGGATGGACTTGGTAAACCACTATTCCTCCTGTTCAACAACTATGCCAAGTGTTGCTTGTTTTCTTTAAGTGTAAATCTAAGGTAAATTCACACACTTTGATAAAATTACTCGACCTTTACTTGGAAGTGACTAAGGGTAAGATTTGGAAAACCTCTCATTGTCATAATCATATGCAGTTCATTTTAATAAAAGACTATTTTTCTCAAAGGATCTAATGTAGTTTCAAATCTCATGCAAAATCATAATATTCATAAGGTGATACACCCATTATAAAATGCAAGTATTTTCTTGATAGTTTACCAGGAAACAGCTGAAGATGCAGTTAGTCTAATAGCTGTGAAATCCATGTTATACTCATTAAAGATGATTTGCAAGCTGTAGCACAGCCAAGACTCCAAGGATTTGCAGAGTGAAAGCCTTGCACTGCACAGATTATGGTCCTAATTTGTGTAGGATTAGCTAATAGGGGATTCACCATTTATTTATTTATTTATTTATTTACAAATTCTGCTGGTGTTCAGGCTAGCAGTTTCTATCTCAGAGATCAATAATTAAAATCATGATTGCAATGATAAATCCATAATCTGATAATTGCTAATGTAATGTCATGTATGTTCAAGGAAAAAAATGTTTGCTTTTTATAAAGCTCACATAAAATAAATGAATAAATAAGATAGTTGCAGACAAAAGGGCATCCCTTTAGCTTTAGCTGACTTAAGAAACTCTTAGGAAATGCCTATATTTGTTGAAGCATTTGCCAGTATGCTTTATGGCCAACACTTTCACTTACACTGAATCTAAATCTAACTTCCTAACAAGGCAATAACATCTTTGTCTATTTGCTTATCACCCTTAAAGATTGTAAAATCCCATCAATTTTTTTGACCTGAATAAATCAGACAAAGAATTCTTTCAGTCATCCTACTCAGAAAGTTCTTCATCTGACAGATGACATACCTGCTCTGCCAAATGTTTGCTTTATTTCTCAGCTATGTAAACTATCTGATATTTTTTCTCGATAATTTCAAGGGTATAAGGTTGTTCAGGATTCAAATAGAAATCAAAAAGCAGATTGTATTTAGATATCTACTTTCTACATTATTTAGATGTCTGTGGACTTTTAATAGTATCTATAGATTCTGTGTGTACATGGTTAGAAGGTAACAGGACCACGTTTTCCTATTTTCCTATTTTAAAATCAGTTTTTTTTTTTCCATATAATTAGTCTTTCTAAGTAATAAATACAGTATTTTTTTCTAACATCTCCATTGGTTTCTAGATTACTGGGTTACTGCCAAGATATTCAAATCATGTCAAAGTTTATTTGGCTTTTTGGTTTAGTTTTTGATAGCAAGGATTAGTTTTAGAGGTACAGTGTTTTTGGGGTGGGGATTGCTATTAACTTTATACTGCTTGTCTTATTGATAATAACTTTAGTTTTTACTATATTTTAGTTAAGCAGTTGCTTTTAAAAACTATGGCATTGCTAGGATTTCAACTGCTTAATATTCCTTTCCTGAGTCTTGATTTGCTTAAATTGCATCATCACATTATGCTTCTTCTCATAACAAATATACTATCCATGCTAAATAGTAGAAGTGAAAGACTGAATCATATGATGTCTTTATTGATACAGTCACTAAGCCTGCACTTTTTTTTTTTTTTTTTTTTTTTGTGTATGCTGCATTTTGATATAAAGCTATGATCTTAATTATGCTTTTTGGCAAGTGATAATATTTCAGAAAATTCAGGAGTGTATTGTGGTGGAAACAAAATATTTGTTAGTTTCATTACATATTTCGAATTCGAACAAAATTTCACACCCAGAAAAAAGATCCACAGCTGTATTACATTTCATAAAAAGGCTTTGCTATATAAAAATGTCTACTAGAATTTTAGAAAGTTCCTTAAGGAATGGCTTTACCATTCTTTGGACTTGATTTTACCTTTAACTTGAGTTCCTGGAAGTTATTCTTTTTACTTTTGAGAAATGGAAGAGGGCAGTTTAATCATTGCAACCTATTGCAAATGAGATTTGTCTACAATGATTTATTTACAGGAGTTGTACACAGGTAAAGATAAACATATACTGTGCTTTAACATCAACATCTCATTTTCATGCTTAGCTGATGAACTTGCTACTGTTGCAGATTCTTTGTCTAACATGGAAATGTCAAAGTTATTCTTATATATATATATATGTATGCACACCTCATGTTAACAGCAGTATTTAAGAAAGATCAACTGAAGTTTCAAATTCTAGCAAAGAGAACATGAGCCATACAACTGGAAGATACATCAAGCCTAGACTGTAAACTTTTTGCAGCTTTTCACTTGCACGGTCCCAGACCCCTGAACATCATCCTACAACTCATCTTTGCTTCCCCTTCATAGTTGCTGGCATGATTCAGTGCGAGCAAGAACATGCAATTTTAAGGAAGAAAAGATGTTATTATCTGCTTTATGATGCTGATTTATTTGGCATGATAAACTAAGCTAAACTCTGTGATCTGTTTCTTGGGTTTGGCTTGTATCCATTAACACTACAGATGTTCAAGTGCAGAAGAAGAGATTAAATGTTTTAGGCTTTCTTAGAATATGAACATTTTCTGATTCTATGAAAGCATGAAAAGGATATGAAAATGTATCAAAGCGAATGGTTTTACTGTGGTAAACAAGTGCATCGTTGAAACAATAGCACTTTGATGTGAAACGTAGTCCCACAGCTATAATAGTCTGATGACATACTAATGACTAATTTAGGGATTATAAAAATTTCCTAAATTTTTCAAAGTGTTCTTGTCAATAAGTGCCCTCCTTCAGGAGAAAATGAAAAAGAAAATGGAAAAAAAAAAATCTCCAAGCAGATTTTTTAAAGCATGAGCATTGGAGTAAATTGGAACGCCCTCACAAAGCTTTCCCTTTGTTGCCTTTTATTGCCCTTGCAAATACAAACATAAAAGTCTAGCTTTTACTAACCTAGTAAAACTAAACAGTGCTTGATGTTAAAGAAAGGACAGAAGGTCAAGAAAATGATGAGTGTATAGGGAGCAAGATTATGGACAGCATAGTAAAGAGAAAATCAAAAAAGACATTGTAGAATGTTATGTAAAATCAAATCCCTTTCAGAGTACAAACTGCTGCAATAAATTTTAAACAAAAATATTTTGTAGCTTTGACCCAACAAAGCAGGATATCTTTAAGTGAATATGGTTCCACAGGAAAACAAAAATGTTTTGCTGAATCAGGATACCAGTAGAGATCAAATGAAGCAGGACAGAATATGCTTTGTCTGGAAGTTCGGTGACTTGGAATGGGAAGAACTGATTCAATAACTGAATAAAATACAAAAATAAATATTCTTTTCAAACTCCTTTCATATGACCACTTAAAGCCTGGGCAATGGTGAAACATTTCCCTAGTTGCTGCCTGCATTTTCAGACATTTTATGATGGCAAATAAATAACTACCATTCTCTTATTTGTAGGAGGGCATCAGAAAATTGTATGACTTAAAGAAAAATATTCTTCTGCTTCTTTCACCATTCAGGCAAACATGACTTTGGTTATAGATGTGTGGTTTCTGCTGCTAGTTTGTCATGTTGCTCTGTATGGCTGCTGGAGGTTACTGATGTTAGTCAACATCCAGATATCTTTAAGAGCATTATGCTCCTGTATTATGTTCATTTATCACTTTTCTCAGGTGACAAGTGATAGGACATGAGGAAACAGTCTGAAGTTGTACCAGGGGAGGGTTAGATTGGTCATTAGAAAGAATTTCTTCGTGGAGGAGGTCATCAAACATTGGAAGGGGCTGCCCTGGGAACTGGTGGAGTCCCCATCGCTGGAGGCATTTAATGTGGATATAGAACTGACATGGTTATTGATTGTATTTGGTAGGTCAGGCTGATGGGTGTATTTGATGATCTTGAAGGTCTTTTCCAATCTGTGATTCTATAAATGTATCTTGAGGTTCTTCCATAGTATATTTAGAAATTAAATTAGTAGTGGTGTGTGTAAGTATGTGCATATATGTATACACATATGGCTTTATTGTACATACTATGTTTATACATGTTGGATATATAGGTACATAGCATACATAAATAATTGTATAAAAAAGCTTCTACATATATATTGTACGGTTGTATAAAAAAACTTCTATATTCTCTCTCTCTTTTAAAAAATAAAAAGAAACAAACAACAACAGCTATGTAGGACTTCCCAATAGTATAGAGATAACATTGTAGAAAAAAAATATATAACTGAATATGTATAAGCACTGAACTCCCACAGGTCATCATGTACTAGTAAAAGCTGCCCTAGCAGAGAAGTTGTTCTTCTAGTTAAAAGATAAGTTACGATCTGTTGTCTTTTTTTTTCTTTCCTTTTTTTTTTTTTTTCCAGTTAATACTCCCACCATTTCTCGTTTTTTTTTTTTTTTTTTTTTTTTTTCTCCTGGGTTACTCGTCCAAACACTCATCAGGACTTGAAAAATGAAAAAAGAAAAAAAAAAAAAGAGGGGGGCGGAGCAAATGAAATTTTTGAATGGGAATGATAGTTTTCAGATTCATGAGAAATCTTCCATAATGCCTTTGGTTTCAAAAGCAGCTAAAGCACTAACTGAAAACTGGCACTTTTTTCAGAGTGTTAACAAGTTGTCTTCAGTGGAGAAAAGAACTTAGAAAAAGTAACATATCTTACAGTATAACTAAATGAAGAGATGCAATAATAAGACAACTGAAAATATTGCAAGTGTTTAAGTATGATTATGGCTACTTTTAATAAGTTTTTAATGAGTTAATTGTTTCAAGTATGAATAAGTCATGCTCAGCCATTCTTCTGTCATTAACACACTGTTCAAGTGATAGATTCTTTCTCTATTCTTTATGATGTTGTTTTGTTCTTTTTTTGTTTGTTTGTTTGTTTAATAAATAAATAGACTTACCAGTTAATGCAGTTATACATTATAGAGAAATACTGAGATATCCTGAATCTTGAATAAAGACTAGTAATGTAAAATGCCATGAAAGATAAGATAGCATATTAAAGTTTCTGGTTCATAATGCAGGAGGAAAAATCCTTAACTACAAAAAAAAAGGAAAAAATTAATAAGAGATAGTAAACCAAGATGTACATTAAAATTAATATCTGAATACATTTTGATGCAAAATAATAACTTTCATATTGTTTTTTCATCTATATTAATCATTGCTAACTATCAATGAACCAGTGCAAATCCAAAATTTTTTTGTGATGTCACGTGCCAAGATGTGGTGAAATTGAAATTTGTTCAGGAGATGTTTAAGTAGCTTCCTTATTTAAGGAGCAAAATTGATAAGCTTTTAATAAAGTCTTAGTTGCAAAATGTTATGGACATGAAACTAGTGAGCACAAAGAATATTGTCTGTATTCTCTCTGGGGTTGCCATGTTATCTTTCATGATCTTTGATATTAGTGGTCTAGTTCACAATATGATCTATTCATTTGTTACTTTCTTAATTGTTCTTGTATTCCATTTCCTTTTCTGCTAATACCAATCACAGGAATGATTTTCTCTCATTTTCTCGTGATTTTCTCTCATTTTCTCTTGATTTTCTCTTTCATTCTTTTTACTTTCTCTTCTTTCTCTTGTCACCGTTCTGTCCATTTCCTTTCCAACTACAAAAACATATAAAGAGATATGCATTTATTATTCTCCTGTTGTTGTTTGTGTTTTTTTTTTTTGTTTTTTGTTTTTTCTCTTTTCCATTTTTATCTTTTTTGCTTTATTAATATGAGTCCTGTAGACAGACTAGAGATGTTGTCATTAGCTATATTTGAAATCTGGTTAACAGAATGTAGACAATCTAAACTAGTTTTATACTTCATTAAAATAATTTTGTCCTGGATTGTTAGAAACTATTCTGACCTGAGATAGGTTTAAATCGAATTAAGGACAATCCTGTGTTCTGAACTTGTCAAATTCAGCTGGTTTAAATCCGCGCCTTATGCTGAGTCTGCAGACAAGTTAAATGCAGACTGGGCTTTAGACTTGTGTCTCAAGCGTAGGCCAGGCACATAACCTTAGCTTTCATCCATCATAAATCTGAGAAAAAGGAAAAGGAAAAAAATCTGAGAATCAGAATAAATCTGAGAAAAAGTTACAAAGGAGAGGGACTAGGAATAAAATTCTGAAGTTACATTACTAGAACACAGGGTTAATCACATCAGCAGGGAACCGTGTGAAAATTTATTAATGAGAACTGTGGAGGAGGAGAGGTCACAATGGACAACTAGATTTAGAAGTCATCTGTAAAGATTTTTCTTCTAGGAAGTAGATGGTTTCAACTACCTTTGAGCAGTTGGCATGAAAAGCAACTTGACTCTTGAGAAACAGAATTGGTGAGGAATTGTGTGGGTTTTTGTTCTATGTTTTAATGAGGAGAGCTACTTTTAACAGTGTAGCTCAGCTACCAAAAAAAAAAAAAAAAAAAAAAGAAACTCTGTCAGACTTGCCAGCATTAAAAGTACCAGTGAAATAATTGCTCCATTTCCAGTAGACACTTCACATTCTAATTAACCAGTAGTGATTTTTATTAAAAATGAATCATATTACGGCTACAGTAATCTGGTCTCCTACTGTTAGTGAGACAGATGGTACATTTTTTAATATTATAAATATCAATAAGAGTATTAACACCATTAGGAATTAAAGTGGCTAATATCAAGTATATTTATGATTTTTTTTTTCTGGAATATGTTTTTAAAAGTCTGTATTTTGGATACTGGAAATAATGCATTTTGATGGTTACATTCTAGTATAAAATCCCTTCTTTTCCAAAGCAGGAATGGGTGCCTGAGATGCATCCTTCTAGTTCAAATGGTTATCTTTCAAAATATTGCTTTACAGAGTTTTTCTACTTTTCACAGAGGCTTGAAAGGAAGAACAATATGTGAAGAAAAAAAAATACCTATGCACTTGATTATGGCATGTGAAAACATAAGAAGCTTTGTAAGACTGTGGCACAAATAACTTTTTGTGCTTAGGCAATTTATTGCTTTTTCAAACAGGTTAATAGATGTCAAAGTGGATCATTACTTAAAACTAAAGGTCATTTTCAATTTTGAATTTAAAAAGCTTGTCGATTTTTTTTTCCCTATATGAAGGATATAAATTCCAGATTTATCATAATTCCCAATATCCTAATATATTTTGTGTACCTAAAGGCATTCAAATAGTCTTTAGAAGAAAAAAAGAAGTGAGCCTCAGCAAAGGTGTTTTCACAGAATTTAATTCTGGTAGCAGACACAAAAGTTGGGAACTTGCTTATCAACCTTCTGTTCCAAGTTTAACTTAGCTACTGTGCTTTGATAATGAGATGTACATTTATGTTTATTGCTGAGAGTTTTGATGACTCAGAGTGTAGTGCAAGTACTATAAATTAATGAGAGCAGTTTAATGCATATTTATGTCCTCCAGTGCTATGACAGATTTGACAGAAAGGTCTGTTTGAAACAGACCTTGTACTGTGTACGAGGTCTGGCAGGGATGAAGTGTTTTTTTTTGTTTTGTTTTGTTTTGGTTTTTTTGTTTGTTTGTTTTTGAATAGCAGCTTGTATGGTGCTATGTTTTAGACAAGACTGGAACAGTTCTGCTCACATACCAATGCTTTGGTTATTGTTGAACCAGACTAACACAGCATCAAGGCCTTCTCTGTTTCTCCGTCTCTCCAGCAAGTAGGTGCAGATGGGCAAGAGGTCAGGAGGAGACACAGCCAAGACAGCTGATCCCATTTGACCACAAAAATATTCCATACGATATGATGCCCTGGTTAGCAATAAACCTGAGGGTAGGAGATAAAGGAGTTGAGTTTTTCCAAAATAGCTCTTGCTTGGAAACTGAATGGGCCTCTCAGTCCTCTGGTGGTAAGTGATTTTTGCGTCACTCCCCCCTAATCCCCCTTCCCAATTCTTTACTTCACTCACAATGCTGTCTTACTTTGTCCCATGAAATTTCGTCCTTTTGTCTCTCTGCCCTACCTTACTTTGAGGGGGAGTGAGTGAGCACCTGCGTGGTACTTAGCTGCCTACCAAGGTTAATCCATGACAGACTGGAAGTCATATTATTGTAGTGCTACATCTGAGGTAGTAGTAAACTCTAGTGTGAGCCTTTCAAACCTGAGTTAGCATTGCTGCACTGTGCTGTGTACATATATCAGCTCCAAGCCAAATGTGTCTGAAACTCCATCAACTCCATCACAGTTCGTTGTGTGTGGGAAATTTGCTTTTTAATTCTTTGATAAATACTCAGTGAAGTTTGTCCTTAAGGCATGACTGAAACCCATGGAAAGGTGTTAAAGAACTTGGGTGACTCAAGTGGCTTATTGCTTATCCTTATGGAAAGTAGGCTGATGAGCAGTGCAATAGAAGGCTTACTTGGGTTTCAGATTGTAACTCCGGGTGATTTAATTAACCTTTTCAAAAAGGATTGTCACATCTAAGCCAGATGTTTCTGTGTGCCAATTGCAACTGAAGTAGAGGAAACTCCCAACAGCAGTCCAGCGTAACTTTACAGAGATCACATAGTCTGTGTTAAACCTTCTCTTCTCTCATTCAATAAGCAAACACTAGCTGATACAAGAATTTAAGCCATTAATGAAGGTTAAACTCATCTCATATTGAATAATTAGCAAGAAAAAATAATTAGTTTAAGACCTTTAACACTGGGGTCAAACGTGTAAAGCCAAATTCATGTCCTAAAAAAATAATTATACACTTAGAGTGAAGGTAGAAATTATAATTGGAGTCTGTGTCCTGGTTAATTAGATAATTAGTGTGTACCAGCGTCATTGCAGATTGTGGAAATGTGTACATACAGTAATGCAGAAAAACAGTTTGAAATTTAACAATGCTATTTCATATCCATGTGCTGTTTAAACAATAAAGACAATAGTATATTTGAGGTGAATTTGAAGGCTTGTGACTTTGGGTGCTAGTTAATGAATTAGCCTTCATAGGGTTGTATTTCTGGTTTATCACATTCTTAGTAGCATTGTACTTCATTAAATGATCTTTCAGAATACATTTACCAAGACCAATGTTTGGATGTGCATGAGAAAATTCTAGTCATCTTTTCTAATATGTTGAAATCTACATATCTCTTGGTCATGAGGGAACAGAGACATACTATTTAAAGTACATGGGTGGCAAACATTGTCATAATGTGACTCATATGAAAATGTCATGACATTAAAAACCAAATACATATATATATATATAAAAAAATTAGCAGAATCAGTATCCTAAACTGACACGGTCTATATTTAAAAACCAGTTCCTGATCTATGTTTTAATTTTACACTATTTGCTTTATCTTGCTGAACAGTATATTATGTTGCCCTGCATAGTTTGGAATAATAAGCATAGTTTAGAACTTGACCATTATAGAAGAACAGTTACAGACATATTGGTAGCTTGGTAGAAAGTTCACTGGTTAACTATTAAAAATCAGGACACAAAGTATGCAGAAAAAGTGGATTAGGTTATACCAGTGATGGAGCTGTCCTCTACATTAAAGAAAGCTTTGAAATGAATCAGTTTAGTGAACTCAAGCTGTGAATGAATAGCATGAAATCCATATATAAGAAGAATACATATGAAGGAGAATTGTTACAGTACTGGGTTTATATCAACAGCTTTCTATCCAAGAAGGTGACACTGTCTGCAACACAATGAAGGGGATCAAAAAGGTCATGAAAGCAGGAAATGTGATAGTAATAGCAAACTTTAAATATTATTCTGTAGGGCTGGCAAATATCACACCAGGGTGTGATGCCAAGATGACATTTTAAGATACAATCTGTGACAGCACGATGTAGCAGCTGGTTAGGGAGTTCACGACAGGAGAAGCTATCCTTGACTTGGTTCTTTATAGTTTCCAGGAGGTGATTCTCAATGCTACAAAGAGACACTTCATTACTTTAAGTAAATCTGGAGCAATAAAGCATCCCAAATCCAATGTACTTCTGTCTATCTTTAAAAGAACTAACTACATGAAAAAATGAAGTTGTTTGTTAAAAAGGAGGAGCTGAGAGAAGAAATTATTCTTTCAGTCTGCATAGAAATTATTTTAAAACTTCATATTAGAAGCTATAAAACTACTATTAAATTTCAGGACCAAGAAATTACCTGAAGTGTTCCTAGTCTTGGTGGATGATTAATGTAGTAAATGATATAAGAAACATTTAGATGAATTAAGGAAAATTTTCCTCCCCTCCCCTCCCCTCCTCTCCCCTGCCCTCCCTGCCCCTCCCCGCCCCTCCCCACCCCTCCCCTTTCTTCTCCTTCCATCCCCTTCCCTCCCCTTCCCGTCCTTCTTCATCACAAAATCCTTCATTATGGGAGTCTTCAAAGGTTGTGCTGAAATGATGTGTTTACATAATAGATTATGAAACAAATAGACAAAAATGACAAAAATGATTAGTTACAAATAGCCAAGCAGGTTATATTTACCCAATAATTTTAATGGAAATTTAGATTAAATAGACAAACTGCTAATTATGCCATGAAATTTCACATGTAGAGCAGCCTTTGCTCTATGGATTGAAATGTGTCAAAATACCTTGTTCTAAAGAAAGGATAAAGGAGAATTCTAGGAAACTACTATTAAGTAAATCTTACAAATATATATGGGAAATTAATCGTACACTGCAATAATGAATGTCATTAGTGAACACAAGCTAGTATGAAATATTGGGGAAGACGTAACAGAACATACGTAAAAAAAGTAATGCCTTAGGTTTTTGTTTTTGTTGTTGTTGTTTGCATGTTTGTTTGCTTTTAATTTTTTGAAGACATGCAGATAAATGTGATCTTGGTAGAATACACACAAGGTTTGTTTACCAAAATTTCTTAAGGAAATTATGCAGGAATTACATTAAGGAGAAAGAAAAACAATTAACTTGTGTGGATCAGTAATTGACTAAAAGATTAGAATCAGAGGCAAAGTGTGAAAAAAAAATCAAACTAGATAAAAATCTCTGTTTAGACAAAAGATGTTCAATAGAGTATAAGTAATCTGAAAATTGTTCTGAATAGTAGGTGATAGAGTTCATTGATAATTCTATACAGTAAGAAGGAGATCCCGCTGTGAAGGATTATGGAAGGAGTAACTGCATAATCATGTGAAAGATAAAACTCAGAGTAGGTTAAATGCAAAATGATGCACATGGAGAAAATCTCACATAAATCTGATGGTCTCTGAACTGACCCTTGTCTTTAGGAGTTAAGTCTTGGTGTTACAACAGATTGTTTCAGAAAATAAATAAATAAATAAAAAATGAAAAGACTGAAAATAAGGAAAGAAGGGTGATCAAAGATGTGAGATAGTAACTAGTAACTTCTAAATATACAGAAACAGTAGGAAATTTATTGTTTTATGTGTATGTCTGCATATATTTTGCAACCAGAAGTATGTGAAGTTTGCAAGGCTCTGAAGGCACCAAAACCTGTATATCCATAGTAATGCATTGAAATTATATCCCTTATCTTCCAGTAGCAAAATCTCAAAACATGGTCAGATGGACCGTATATACTCCTGCAAAATACCATGTAGATATAAACCATATGATTCCCTGGAGGTTCTGAAGAGGTGTGTAGACAAGACACTGACAGACATGGGTTAGTGACAGAATTTGATATGTCAGGTTTATGTTTGAACTTAGAATCATAGAATCATTTAGGTTGGAAAAGACCTCTTAGATCATCTACTCCAACCTTTAACCTAGCACTGCCAAGTCCAGCATTAAATGATGTTACTAAATTCTACATCTACAAGTTGTTCGGAGACCTCAAGGGATGGTGACTCAACTACCTCCCTGGGCAGCCTGTTCCAATACTTTACAACACTTTCAGTGAATAATTTTTTCCTAATATCAAAGTTAAACCTCCCCTAGTGCAACTTAGGGCCATTTCCTCCAGTCTTATCACTTGGTGCTTGGTAGAAGACACCTCACCACACCTCACCACACTACTCCTTTAAACTAATTGAAGAGTGCAATAAGGTCTCTCCTTCAGTCTCCTTTTCTCTGGGTTAAACAACCCCAGCTCCCTCAGCCCCTCCTCACAAGACTTGTTCTCTAGACCCTTCACCAGCTTCATTACACTTCTTTGGACACACTCCAGCAATGTCCTTCTTGTAGTGAGGGGCCTAAAACCGAGAACAGTATTTGAGGTGCAGCCTCACCAGAGCTGAGTACAGAGGGACAATCACATCTCTAGTCCTAGGAAGAGGGTGTATGGGAAGGAAGGTGTTTTTAGTTTGCTTTTGAGTTTCTCACTTCTCTAGCTTGTTAGTAATAGGTAATAAATTACATGAATCTCCCTATGATGAATCTGTTTTGCTTGTGACAGTACTTGTTGAGAGATCTCCTTGTCCTTATCTCAACCCTTGAGCCCTTTCCATCATATTTTCTCTCCCTTTCCCTTTGAGGAGGGGGAGTGAGAGACTGGTTGTGGTGGAGCTTAGCTACCCAGTTGAGTAAAACCACCACACTGCTTTAACTGAAGCAAGTAAGAATTGAATGCAACTCACAGCAGTGCATGTACACTTTCTGTATTTCTAGTTTTCTAGGATTTAAATATTTTTGTAAGATTCGTGTTCAGAAATATTTGATTTGCGAACTGATAGGAAGACTGATTTTGTATTTAGGAGTACATTTCAAAATTTGGGTATTTGATGGTTTAGGGAAAATTAAATTAGGGTATATAACAGCTGTACCATATGCAGTTTTTGGCTGCACTTTCTGAACTTGTCACATGTTTTTGTCATCTGTATCTTCTAAGACCTGATTAAGGAGTCTAGGAGGAAAGATCCTAGTCTCCTGCTGTCACTGTTATTTGCTGAGGAGGTACATCCTGAAGGTCTGGTTCATTTATGATTGCATTAGCACCTCTGATCTTTATGTGGTGCCTACAAGTTTTCTTCTTCAGAGACACAAATAGCTTAAATTCTCTGACTAGTCAATGTTTTCTAACCTAGATTCAAGCCAGTTCTTGAAGGAAAGAAGAATGAGCCTCATCTGTATATCGAGTTGTCAGCTGTATATGCTCCTTAGTATATGTATTTTTTAGTTATGTTAGCCTTTCTAAAGAAAAGAATCTAACAAAATCACAAAGCTAAACAGAAAGGTAACCTCACAATGAGGCTTGTACAAGACTCAAATTTATACTGCACCTCTAGGACGATCATGGGACACAGCATATTCTGAAATTGAAGATGTGGAAGATTTCTTTAATCCTTGAATATGAAAAAACCCTTATTTATCAAAACAGGTGACTATTACTTTCAAATGATACTAGCTTGTTTGTCAGGATTGCTGTAGAAATCGAAAAAATGGCTGGAAAACATAAATATGTTTTTATGGGACATGCGCCATATGCAACTGGCATATAGCATCTTATGTTGTATCTTATGGTCGTTGTTCTCTTCTTCTGTATTTTATTAATTTTGCTATTAGTTTGCTATAAAGCTATAAGCTTTTTATTGCTTATCTCACTGTGTTGAAAACATCAGTCATGGATCATTACTTGAGAAAAAAACAGAGGGGTTAAAATTAAGTGAAAGTCCTCAAATCTTTCCCCTGCCCTCACACCGATCAAGGCAAGAAGGGTAATGATAACACCATTCATCTAGTCTATGGCTTTAGTAGGCATTTGGTCTACACCAGTAGGTGGAGAGTAGCTAGTCAGTCAGCTCCTGTTCAGGTTTTGCCCTAATACACAGCTAGGAGGTAAGGCCTGGTGTATGCTGGGACCAGCACCGTTGGGTTAAAGGAAGAGCATTGTGCACACTGGTGCCATCTCCTGCAGCTATTATCACCTACAGCCAATATCTCATGCAGCTTTGCAAAGGTCATTGCCTGGCAGGTTCACCACAGTCCACTGGATGATGAAAATGGATGTTATTTTTTGCACTTAGCACAGAACTGAAAGTCAATGCATTCAAAGTCAGATAAAAAAATAAAATTAAAAATGCATCTGTTGCCACTGTCTCCTGGATAGATTAATACCAGGTCACTAAATTTACAGAAGATAACTAGATGAGGACAGATTTTACAGAAAGCTAATAACAGAATGAATTTAATTTTGTACTGTAAAAGCTAAAGTAGTGGAGTTTGTGTCAGTAGAGCTATATACTATAGGTTATGAAGTGAATTGGAGAACATTCTTCAGATAGTCTGTGTGGGCAGAAGACAGCATGCCTGATCTGACAGAGCTGCCCCACCTTTATATTCTTCCCTTCTGTGATTAATGGTCATTGATCTGACTGCATACAACTGTTTTTGTTTTGTTTTGTTTTGTTTTTTCATATCAGTATTATAAAAAACAATTGGATTGCTGTCAACTCCTGAATATCTGTACAGTGGATCATCTCTTGTTGCATTTTTCTTGCTTGAATATTGCACTTTGTTGGCCTTCTGGGGAATGTTTTCCTCTCTTTTTTTAATTCTTGAGAAATGTTTAAGTGACATTTATTATCCCAGGACCAATGTGTTTAAGATAGCACCTGGACAGAAATTATGTTAATAGAGCTACTTTTCTGTCACTGTCGCAGGGTATACTCACCTTAACATGAACTTGTGTAATCACATTCTTCACATGTGACCTATCTTTCTGTTGACACTATTTTCAAGGTGTTTTTAGTAGGTACTATGTGATGAGGGTGGCTGGGAAGCTTGGAAAAAAAGAAATTCTGTTAAAACCCTGGCAGAATAGTTCACTGCATTGAGATTTCTCACTCAAAGGGCACATGCATAAAACACAAGGTATGTGACAATGAGGAGAGGGCAACAAAATCCTACATTACTCTTTGGAATTAACGTAAGAGGTTTTTCAATGAGATTTCATGGACTTCAGCTGATAAATATCAGATTTGCATCAATCAGCAATTAACCTATATACTGTTTGAAAGTGGTCACTCTCAAAATATTAACAGAGAAAAACTGAATGTTTTTGTCCTTAATGGACAGTGCAGTGTTTTGTGATTGAGAAATGGATATATCTGAAGTCTTTTTTTGTTGTTGTTGTTTTCTTATTTCAGAAAATAGGTTGCAGGTGCATTCTCCCATTTAGTATGTCTCTCTCTGTGTATCACTTTTCCAATTACATTAATATCTACAAATGTCATACTAGCATTACTAAAATGATAGCCTTCAGTTTGATTTGAGAATGGTGTAAGGCAAGGCCTAGTCATAATCATAGCTATCTTAATGGAACAGCTTAAAATAAGCACCTCTTGAGAACCCTCGAGGAGTGGTTGAAATTGCTCTATAAAAACACAACAGACATGGAAAAGAATTGAGAAAACAGCTCCCGAGAATAGTGACTGTTTAGAGGAACAGATTTTTTTTCATCATGAATCATTTTTTAGGGAAGTCAGGGCTTGCAGATGTTAAAAAGTCTCCAAGCTATGTTGTAACTTCTGGTTTTGAACTACCAGGATGCAACATCATTCATCACCATTATTCTTGGCAGAGTTATCACTGCACAGTAGCCCAAAAAAAACCCACATATATATATATATAAAAATACCTTTTAGAAAGTTAAAGTTGTAAACAGGGAATCCTCCCTAACTTTTATCAATGGAATTTGTTATCCAAAAGATTAATTAGCCTGCTAGTATTTCTAAATGTATGTTCATGTACATATTACAGCAATATTCAGTTTCCTGGTTTGCATGCTCTTATAGTCATTCTCTCATGAGAAATTGCTCATGTCTTCCAAGGAAACACAAGACAGATCAACTCCCCTCCAAAAATAAAAGCTTCTGTTCTAATACATGAGGAAAGTTTGGCCAGTTATTCCTTTTATTCTCATGATTAATTTGGAAAAGCAGCAGCAAACTCATCCAATTGTACCCTAACTTTCACCATTATTTCTGCTTCTGTACCTATGTACAAATAGTATTTTGTCTTTTACTTAGTAGATTTATTGTTTCACTTTTCTATTTATCAAAACAAAGCTTTACAAAAATGAAATGCCATAATATATTTTGTTTGCTTCTAGTTTGACTAAAAGCTTCCTGAGGTGACTAGAGCTTGCTTCCTATCCCTGAACTAGTTTACTCATTTCTGATATAAGTACTTGCTGAATTGTTTCAATTGTGTTCAAACACTATCAAAACAGGCTTTGAATACTTTTTCGATGTCATTTTGCACTGAAGCCAAAATATGTTATAGCGCATTTCTTATTTTTTTTTCCTAGTTTTAATCGTCAGTAAATTACATGGAAATTTATCCTTTTCTTAGTGTCTGAAGCAAGTGAGTGGTAAGACTAGATAGCAGTTAAAGGCAAGAAATGACTGAAAGGAGGTGAAGAGAACTACTAAAAAGTTTAGGTGGAGAAAAGGATACTATTGTAAATGAGAAGCAATAAAGAAGAAAATGGATCCTGAACAGCATTAAGATTAAAAAATAAAATTATAAAAACTGTAATCCTGTTCTGGAAAATGTCATACACTGGTGCAAATCAGAACTAACTTGTGAAATTAACATCTTGACCAGTACAAATAATTCAAAAGGACGTAAAACTGAAGTCACTAGAGGCAAAAATGTGTATTCCTCTCTAAGTGCTCCCTTTCCACACAGTTGGCTCAAAGTGGCACAGGGAAAAGGGTTAGGTGATGTTAGTGATGGGAAAAGGAGGATTTTATGTCAGGTGCTTACAGTTAAATCCTCTTGGCCTCTCTGTCCTTTGACCTGCTGGGTAAGGCAGCGATACGTTCTCAGAGGATTCCCTTATGATGGCTACTGCCTTAAGGCAAGATAAAAGTCTTTTTTTCCACTGCGGTAGCACAAAAGGGAATTGTAAGCACTCAAGGATAAAGTCTTTGGTTTCAGCAAGATCAAACAATGTTGGCAGGTTCCTAGCACAGGTTTCCAAATATACTGAAATTCAGTCCCCTATTAAGAATAATTTTTACAGCTTGTAAAGAACCCTTATACATCTTACTATAGGTATCCCTTTTTTTAATGTCCAGCTTTGTTCTACAGTAGCTTCATAAGAAGAAAGATAAATGTTGCAGTGAGTCAGTTTCCATTTAACTTTATATTGCTTAGTGTGGGGCAGTAGTTTAATGAATCTTTCTCTTTTTGTAATTTTTATAGTTTGCACAGATGTATCTTTAGTGACTGGAGTCATGGTGGATTGAAAGGAGAGGATTTTGTTGAAAGTTATTTCTTTAAAACAATAAACAGAGTTGGAGAATGAAAATGAAACAAACAAACAAACAAACAACTTTAAGTAACATCATGATAATTTATAACATCTGCACATCTCATGTCTTTCTGAGCGACGTTTATGTCACTTCTTTGAAATTGAGCACGATCATACAGCAAAGCAAGTTTCACTGTGGAAAGTGAATGAGGTAAATAAAAAGGTAAGAGGATGTTTAGCCCTCTTTCTTTCATCTGAAATTTGCAGAACTTCACTTGGAGTCTAGTTTTAATGCTCCTATTTGACTGCTCCTACCAACAAGTAAGTCCTTTTCCAAATATAGCTTCCAACACCTGCTTTAGTAAAGTAGACAGTATAAAAAAATAAAATGACATGAGTGATACCTCGACTATATAGGTAAAATTTTTGACTATCAACCAGGCTTTCTTTTTAACACATCTTTTTCAGCACAAACTTAGCATGTCTGTTTCATTTTGTCTGTAAGTATCTGCTGTGTTGTTTTTTTTTTTTTTTTTTTTTTTTTAACTTGTATAGGAATTGATCACTCAACCCAGAGAGACAAAATAGTAATGATTACTTGTCTTTACAGGCAACCTTTCAATATATTCCCACCTAATACAAAAACTAATCAGGATTTCCTGATACTTCTCAATTTTGTGTAAGTGAGGGGTAGATTTCCTGATACTTGTCAATTTTGTGTGAGACCTGAGAAGGGCTTGTTTTCATAAATTTGTCTACTAGGTTTATATAGAGTCACTAGCTTTATAAGAGCATTGAAATCAGTGGATTTCGTTTTTATTCTTATATGTATCGCATTGGCCCAGATGTTAAAATGGGACAGTATTACATCTGAACTTCAGTTGGTGGATGATGGTACTAAACTCACAGTGTAAATGAAAGAAAATGGATATTAATGCTGCAAAACTTGAGTCTCTCTCAGTGAAGGTCAATGAGACTTATGCTTTTTAACATCATGAGAAAAGGGATAGTTCTCTATTCAAACCTACTATGTGCTTAAAAGAGAAACAGTAACTGTGAATTTTGTAATTCCTGGCCTTGTATTTTTGTATTTTAAGTATCTTGGGTATAATCAGAAGGATGTATCTCTAAACCAAGGTGCTTTTTTGTTTGTTTGATTTGGTTTGTGTTTTTTACAGTGTAAAATGGTTTACACTTTTTTGCATACAATTTTCATATGAAATGAAAGCATGCCATAGAAGTCCAAAATAGATTTGTGAGATGCTGAATAGCAAAACTGAAAACTTAAGTTAAATATGGAAGGAAGGTTTTATGATGGATATTACTTAAAAATAAAATGTTAAATATTTTCCATAAGAGAGATAAAATAATAATAATAATAATATACAGTTCTGGTGTGTGTGAAAACGATGCAATGCACAATTGCAATAATGAGAAAATCTCAGGAATACAGTGTTACAAGCAAGTCTGACTAGACTGAAATACTATAATTGATCTTTGTTTTACCTTTCTATATAAATAATTCTGTTAATGGTATAGCTTCCACTTTTCAGAACATTTCCTGAGAAAATTAGTTGGTATAATAATAACAGACTTTACAAAATCAATAGTAGTATGGTAATATGTAATAATTTGAATAAAAACTTCTGAAGAAATCTTTTACATTACATTTACATTACATAACTAATGAAGCTACTTTTTTTTTTTAGATTGCTGATATCATTTTAGAAAAAAGAAATGTTTACTGACTAATCCACTTCCGATTAATTATATAAGTTTTTTGACCTACCCTTGTTTTATATTCATGTAGGCCAAAAAACTTTAGGTTTAATTGTTTAATGGTATTAAGCAACTTCACTAAGTCAAGATAAGTGAGGAATTATCTTTACAAGAAATATATAGAATGGTGTGTAATATTCATTTCCAGCTCATAAATAGCTTGCTTGCCTGGGGAAAAGAATGCATAAATATTTAAAAATTTGGATGAGAACAAAGATTATATCTAACTAGAGTAAGTAAACTTCATTTCTGAGTGAAGATTTAATATTATTATAGATAGGAATAGCAGAATAGTATGATTCTGCTATAACACCCTTATTAGTTTTTGCAGTTACAATACTCGATTAAATTAAATGGGTCCATAGTACTTGCAGATATGCACACATTTCCAAAACAAGAGATATTTCAAAATCCCTTTTAACACTTTGCCTGATGAAGGCTGTTTGAATCCACAGCTGGTGAGAAGTAAATATTATCAAATTATTTTTTATAAATATTAAATATATATTATAGAATTTTATACGATATATCTAATATTTATGATAAAATTATAATATAAATAATCTAATAAAATAAATTATTTATAATATTTTTATAATTCAAAAATAATCTGCTGCATCAAGAATTCTGCAGTTTCATTTCTGAAATTTTGTTTGCATATATTTCCTTTTTTCCGTCTCCCTGACTTTTTTTTTTTTTTGGCATGATACTGCATGCATGGAAATAGGATCTTTGTAGGGGGATGTAGTTACAGCTATGACTCACAGAACTTCTATAAACTGTTATGTGAGAAGATAACTTTATTAACAAGAAGTAAATAGTTTTGGCTTGCTGAGTCATTTATGGTGATCTCTCCAATGTGAACTCTCCAATTACTTTCACATTCATGGAGGAGAACTGAATTTGGTAGTGTAAGTAACAATGTAAGATATTGCCTTTGCTCCAAGGTATGCACAGTGCTTAGCAATGCTCCGTCTCATAAAAAGAGATTAATGTTCTGATGTTTTCAAAACTGAGAACATGTAGAGAGGAAAAAACTGATTTATCTTTCTAAAATATGTTATAATTTATGTTTATCTTAAACCTATGATACTTCTAGTCTTAGCAAATTCCAGGAATCTGTTTTTGCTGCAGAAGGAAGCATGTAGTTTTCAAGTTTGTTGATAAAACTTTAGGTATGTGAATAACGTGTAATTTAAAAAAATAAATAAATATCCCTGAAAAACAAACAAACAAAACAAAACAAAACAAACAAAAAAACACCTCCTCCATCATTTAGGTCCTAAAATTTCCTAATTTGAGCTTGCTTTAAGATTGTTTTATCTGGGACCAAAAATGCCAACAGCTTTACCAAACTTTTTATATATGCTACATACAGTTTTATAAAATTTAAGTTTAGGAATATAATGCTTGTGAGCACTGTTGTTTGCTAGTACATAGGTACTATTTGGATTTTTGTTGTTGTTGTTTCCTTGTTGTGTTCTTCACATTTTGTGATCATCCTGTTTCAAAGACTGACATATTTTTCTTATCCCAATTAATAAAGCAAAAAGTAACTAGTCAGTCTGTTGAAATAATCAATTTATTCACTGAGAAACTAAGTATGGCAATTAAATAGAGTAAGTTACTCTTAAACCGTTGCCATTTAGGCTAAAATCTTGTATTTATATTATTTAGACAGGGAAAATCTCTCTGGACATGCTGTGTGATATATGGGAATTCTGTACAGACAGGATATCACTTATTTCATTTTTCATAAAGATACTGTTTTTGTTGTTGTTGTTTGAAAGGTTATATATTCCTACTTGTTGTTATGCAACAGGAGCCTTAACAGCTCCTCTTACATACTACATATAATTATTAGTCTAACTTCCCGTAAGGGCTAATTTGTAAGACAGTGAAGTTAGTAGAGTTTCCATTTCCTTTCCTCGGGTTTCAGAATAGACCCTTACAAAACACATTTAAAAGTGGATGAGCTCTTCACATTGGTCTTTGTAATGAAAAAGTTTTAAAAAAAAATTCAAAAGTGAAAATTAATTTGTACTTATTGGCACTCAGATATTATGGTAAGATATTTATTAGAGACACTTAAAGAAGATAGAAGTAAAAGAAAACAAACAGCTTCCCTTTCAAAATATGATATCATTTTTCCCATGGTAGTTGTAGATGCTTGTTACAGTATACCTAAGAACAGGATCAAAGGCTTGTGAAGCTGTATTCCTCAGCCTGTTTGAACCAAACATGCATAATGTCTGTCTGATACACCTGCAAAGTAAAGACATCAGATGAAGTAGGCACAAAGACTACAACTGAAGAAAGTCAGAAAGCCAGCTGGAATATGATCAGACAGAGAAAATAATCTGTCCCACACTGTTAAACTTTAAATACTGAAGTCTGCTTTAATTTATCCTCTCTTTGCAGCTGCTGAAAAAGCATAATGCTTAGGAAGTGTGCTGTTTTGGCATCCTGACTTGTGAAGGTCACACCCCTTGATATTACATTCCATGTGTGCTGGCAAGCTGGCAAGCATTCTTGCTCTATTATTCGTATCAGCATAAATGATCTTTGGAAGGTCCATAAGCCTCTTAAGCCATGCTTCAAAATCTTCAGTGCAACTTAATGATGCACAGGGCTTCTGTTCTTCCTGTGCCTCTGGACAGGGGATGGCAATGCAGGGGTGGAGAGGAAGGGATCGGTTCTGGCTGCAGCCACTGGTTCTGATGCCAGCAGACCCCTGCTGCAGAATTCCGTGTATTTGAGATAAGGCCCATTACGCCACACTAGCTAACCCTTTACACAGCTTATCCCTTGTGTATAGATAATCATACTAGGCCAGGGTAAAGGTCTCTTGTGTCTCTTTGTGGCCTATGGCAGATGATTAGAAAGCAGCAAAGACATTCCCACTGACCCCATTATCTGGCTGATGGTGTTTCTGAGACTTCCTGCTCCTGATGCTGCATCCACAGCACCATACTTAGTACACCTAGGCAGACATTTCTTCAATGAACTTGTGTCATCACTTTTGAACTGCTGGTATTCACTTTCTGTAACAATGAATGTCATTGTCTCATTATACTCCTGTCCTGGTTCCAGTTAGGACAGAGTTAATTTTTCCTCATAGTAGCTGGTAGGGTGCTATGTTTTGGATTAGGATGAGAAGAGCGCTGATAACATGCTGATGTTTTAATTGTTGCAGAGCAGTGTTTACACCAGGCCAAGGACTTTTCGGCTTCTCGCTCTGTCCTGCCAGCGAGCAGGCTGGGGGTGCAGCAGGAGCTGGGAGGGGACAGACCCAGGACAGCTGACCCAAACTGGCCAAAGGGGTATTCCATACCATCTGACGTCATGCTAAACAATATATAGGGGTGGCTGGCCGGGGTGGGGGGCCGGCTGCTCGGGAATAGGCTAGGCATCGGTCAGCGGGTGGTGAGCAATTGCATTGTGCATCACTTGTTTTCTTACACATTATTATTATTAATACTATTATCATTATCACTATTATTATTATTATTGTTATTATTATATTCCTGTCTTAATAAACTGTCTTTATCTCAACTCACCGGCTTCACTTTCCCGTTTCTCTCCCCCATCCCAGAGAGGGAGGGGGGGAGGGTGAGCAAACGGCTGTGTGGTGTTTAGCTGCCAGCCGGGTTAAACCACAACAACTCCCTTTTTCTAATTTTACATAAGTGGTATAGCAAACTGCTAGGAAAAATGGAGAATAAATGTAGCCTATTTGTTTTCTGCAAGACATCTAACTTCATCCATGTTTTGTATATCATCCATCACTCATAGTTTATCTAAACTAAAGATCGGGGATGTTTAATTTTAGTCAAGTGGAAACTCCCGACACATTTGATCTGTTCTGTCACTACCTTTACAGTTGTTCTTCATAAGTCTTTGAGCGATAGGCAGTTTTGAAGATAGAGATTCAAATGAAATAAAGAAATGCTTTTTCTTTTCTTTTCTTTTCTTTTCTTTTCTTTTCTTTTCTTTTCTTTTCTTTTCTTTTCTTTTCTTTTCTTTTCTTTTCTTTTCTTTTCTTTTCTTTTCTTTTCTTTTCTTTTCTTTTCTTTTCTTTTCTTTTCTTTTCTTTTCTTTTCTTTTCTTTTCTTTTCTTTTCTTTTCTTTTCTTTTCTTTTCTTTTCTTTTCTTTTCTTTTCTTTTCTTTTCTTTTCTTTTCTTTTCTTTTCTTTTCTTTTCTT